>NC_134710.1:270773275-271073275 GCF_043290135.1 Rhipicephalus microplus
CGCCCGAAACATCGCGTAGTTCATACGGAGGAGTTTTCATCATCACTGTGTTTGTTTTCAACATCGATATTATCATCGCTGAAAGCGAACCTCGCACTCGCCAGCACATTTAGGTGATGTGAAAACGTACGTACTTATAGAAGTGTATTCGCGCATTGTACGACGCTGAAACATTCATTCGTTGGCTTCGGTGCGAATCGTTTTCGTGTGTTGCCAAGTCAATAACAAGCGTGCGCTGGTTGGTAGCAGTGTGAGGTGACTTCGTGTCGGGTACCACCAACGCTGAAAGATTCAGCTGTAAGCGGTCTCATTTCCATTCACGTACAAGACAGAAATTCGAGCGTGCGTTGCTGTGGTGATCAAAAAAGAAAGTTGCATGATTAAGTGCTGCTGGTCTTGCCTGTTATTTCACTTCTCGCTTCTTCTGCTTCTCTGCCACGCTCAGTAGCACATACGTTGTTTGGAGGCATTCTAACACACACATTCTTAATTTATAGTTCATTCTGATACTCATAGCTACACGCATACAGTGGCGCTTCTCCGTCGTTTTACAGTTTACTATAATATAACACGCGTTTTGTTCACAGCTGAACAGATAACTGAAAACATTGTGAGAAGCACCTGATTTGAAATCAGCTGCACGATGACACGATAGCTGGAAGAGAAGATCGCCACATGTATGCACAGAATGAATAAAGGTGCACTAGTATGGTACTGCACTTTGTATAGAAGAAATGCAAAAAGTACCTCATATGTCTTATGAGACCTTAACTGTGCATGTATTATCTGTTCCTCCGGACTGTAATTAGCTGAAGATATTATTTGATGGTTTCGAACATTGAATATTTGTATGTGTTTAAAGGAGTGCTTCATTTCTGTTCAATTTTTTAATATATGCATTAACTTGGATTATATATATGCATGCACTTAAGCATATCCAGTTTAGCTCTGTTGGAAAACTTGCCAAAACTTCTGTACGGTTCTCTGGTGCAATCCTATGATCGGTATCTGTCCCATAAAAAATTTTGGGCATCCTTTATTGTATTATAGGGTATTTTGACAATTGATGACATGTGAAAGCCACAGTTCTTGGCTGCACTCTAAAAAGTAAAGGAGGAAAAGGGGGGTCGAGGTTACTCCTTTAGAGGAGTAACTGACTTGCCACACCCATTGCACCATTTCGGGAGTAACTGCGACGGGAGGAACCGTTACTCCCCAATTTCAGTTGCTCTTTCAGAGAGTAACTGACTGGAGCAACTGATGCTCTGTCACTACTCCCATGGGAGCAATGGTTACTCTTGCTCAATACTCCTCAAAGGTGTAACGGATAGTCTTATTTGATACTCCCACAGGAGTGACGGTTACTCTTTCCCAATACTCCTGAAAGGAGGAACAGATAGTCTTCTTTAATACTGTCAGGGGAGCAACAGTTCTCTTTGCAATTACACCGCATGAGAGCATCCATTGCTCCCTTCCTAAACTCCTCAAGGAGGAACGGATGCTCTTGGTCAATGCTCCTATGGGAGTGACACTCTTTCCAATGGAGGAACAGATAGTCCTTTTCAATACTCCCAGGGGAGTGATGGTTACTCTTTAGAAGGAGCAATGGATACTCTCTGTCAATGCTCCTATGGGAGTGACGCTTAGTCCTTCCGTATGCCCCTGATGGAGTAACAGATAGTCTTTATCAATACTCCCCGGGGAGCGATGGTTATTCTTTACAAGGAGTAATATGCTCTGTGAATACTCTCACAGGAGTAACACTTGCTCTCTCTGAGTGCTCTTAATTGGAGCAATTGTTACTCTTTCCCATTAGTCCCGCAGGGAAGAATGGATATTCCACGCCAATGAGAGCGATGGTTACTCTTTCACAACGTTCCTCATCAGAGTCGCATGCAGTTGCTCATGATCGATGTCTCTCAATGTAGTTCATTACTTGTGCGAGTGCTCTTTAAGAAACCAGCCGTCAAGCTCTCCCAGCGGCAAATGAAAAAAAGTTTTCAAGAACATGATTTTCATTAGGTTGCGCCATGTCTGGCACAGAGGCTCCAGGAGAGATAAGAAATCCACATCTATTCGTTCAAAAAACTTTATTCATTAATGGCTCAGGGTGGTCAGTGTTACGCTGACTAGTGGTGTTGGCCGTAGGCCACTCTTCACTTTAAGAGCGCGGGATAGAACGTCAAACGTTCGTTGAGCTTTTTTATCAAAAACTATATTGGTAGCCCAGTATAGTGCCATCTGGGTGGAAATTGCTGCCAAGAGGCTCTTCTCTGCAATTTCGATGTCCTCCAGCCTCACAGCAAATGCATCAGATGTCAACACATTTCCCATGAATGTGACTGTGGGCACGTAGTGCGTCTTTGTGGGGTCCTACAAAAATAAAAAAGCACACTTCAACAAAAAACTTGTTGCTTCATTATTACAACAGCTCCTTTATGTAGGAACAGATAAAACGTAATGTTTTACGGCACACTGACAAATAAATGAAACTGAAATTAATTTGCAAAGCATGCTTCCAAACTAGAAGGAACATTCTTAATAATTCATAAAGCATTCGCACTAAGGCTACAGGCTTATCCACAGTTTAGTGACTGGTCTTGTTTACACACAACCCAATAATTCGTTCTGAAAAAAAAAAAAGAAAAAGGTGTGATTCCACGTAAGATTGAACAAACCATGGCTGGTCGACCTCTTAAATTTTTTTCAGAATTTTATATTGTTGTTTGATCAGTGGAAAGAAGAGATCCGCAATTGGTTTTGCTGTAAAAAAAATTGTTCGAAGCACAGTAAATTAATAATGACGGAGAGGTGGGGTGCCACGCTTACTTGCTCTGCTGCTTTTTTCGAATTTGGCAATCAGTTACGCAAAATATAACAAAGCTACATGACTCCAATTTGTTTGGCTATATATAGGGGTACTGGCACATACAATCATATTTAGATTGTCTTTTAGAACTGCATTATCGAACTGCATTAGAACTCCATTTAGAACTGCATTATCGATGAAAATGTTATTGTAAGAGATTCCATTGAAGGCATAAAAAAATTGAGCAGGCATGGCATGCTAGCATGACAACAGAAACAACCCACAAGTAAACTGAGTGCGATAAGACCATGCAGTTTCTGGCCTAGGTGCCCTTAATTTGCAAAAACCTTGCACAAAAAACACTTTAGAACTATGTGAGCTAACACATGGCAGTGAATTGAAAAAAAAGATTGACTATATATATCAAGAACTACAAAATTATGCCTAAAAAGGAATATGCCATCAACAAAGCTAATAGTAAAGAAAAAAAGAGTTCATTATTGGCTGCCTACCCTGGAGTCTGCACAAGCGTATGTAAACCTATAAGGGGAGCCTATTTATGAAAAAAAATTAATCAAAATTAAAAATGGGCAGAAGTGCATAAAGCATGCATTCTCAAATCATGACAGGGAATCAGCCACTGTTCCTCAAATGAAAAGTATGCAAACCTCTACGTACCACCAGATCAACAAGTAATCTGGGCTTAGAGCCTAACAGGGAAACTTAATAAAAATTAGAGAAATACTGAACAAAAATTGGAAAACTGACTAAAATTCGTGATTATAATCAGAAGATGTGACTGTTCTGATAAACAGTTGATTTCCCATATTTTTGAACAGTTGCCTGTATTTTTCATGAATTGTCAACCCGTGGCGTCTGTGTGCGAGTGGAAACCATGCCATCACATTCGCCGAGAAACATGCAGGGCGCACGAGTTCCTGTCCTCTTCTCTCACTCTTTCCCAAAAGCACTGATGCTTTGCCTAGCTACTTGGCCTCGGCGGGGAGAACTGTTTGCAACCGCTGCTGTTCATACCGGTTCTAGGAACCGCAGGGGGAGATGAGCGAGTAGAGGGCCCGCATTGTTAGTGTGCCCATCTCGGGTGGGTATGACGTCACGAAACATCACCTCCTGTAGTGAACGGCGTGGCTGCTGGATGCGGTAGTAGTTTGTTAAAAACGCATTAAATTCATTATTTCCCTGTAGTTTCTGCCTGGAATGAAGGTTGTCCCGATCACTTTGAGGACCCCACTTCCAATTTGATTGAATATCTTGGTGGCCAAAAATTTGTTCAGTATCCCTTTAAGGACCATGTACCATACCATGAAACAGGAAATGGTTGGTAAAACATTAAGCTATTAGAAAACACCAGATTGGGTGAGACAGTCGGGTACTGCAGGTTGAAAGAAATAAACTTGGTGCGGCCATACAAAGAGTAAAACAAACAACTGGGGGCAAGAGAAGCAGAATGAATGCAAAAAAAAAAAGAGGAAAAGCCGAGAAGGCAGGGAATCACCTAGAGCGACAGAATTAGGGAGCTCACAGGGATGAAACTGAATCGGCTTGCTCAAGAAAGGGTAAATTGGAGATAATTTTAGAGCGGTCTTCATTCTGCAGAAGACACAAAAATAGGCTGGGGATGACGACGGTGGCACAGATGCCGTGCTTACATAGCATTACACAGGTTCTAAGATCTATGCTTATGGTGACACGAATAAAAACCATATCATGGCTCGCGATACACAACATCACATCACTGAATGCATCCTTAAGCCAGTTCGGGCTGCATAAAAAATCAACGTGCCCACTCTGGTCAGCTTGGAGTGCCAGTTCATGGCATTTCAAACAGTGGAGATACCGATTCATTGAATCCTATAAAAACAATGCAAAGAGTGGCTGACAGTGATGTAGCCTCCGAGCGGGCTACATTATGGCGGGCTTCTACTGTACTGGGTAACCTATGCATAAATGGTACGTGAAAGTCGTCTTGGACATGGCTGGTTGAAAGGCTTTTCAACAATTCACTTGCAAAAGATATAGCAAACATTTATCACAGATGGCAACTTCACAACTGCAGTTCACAGGGAAAGTAATATACAAACTATGAATTATACTCACAAATTTGCAGATGAAAGCATCCATTCTTTCCTTCACCATTGCCGGAAGGACACAAATAGCAGCAGTGAGCATCACCTCTGAAAAAACCGTGAGTTGCACTGTTTCAAAAAGTACTTAAATGCAAAAGCTACAAGCTGGATTCAAACTGCCATTTTAGCAACTCACTAGAAACATAGAGGCTGTAATGGTGTACATGACTGACTATCTTTTATGGGGTAGTCATGGTAACTACACTCAAACTTAGGAAGTATGCAGGGTCACCCAGCCAAGCGAAATTCACAGTCACGTGCACCACAGACCAGCTGGATACCTAATGTGAAGTGAGAAGGAGTAGACGTGCTTACTTACATCTACATTACTACACAACTAGTTTGTGTATTGCTATGGTGTTTAAGCAGCAGAACCTAATTCCCATTGGGGATAGCACTGCAAGACATAATATAACAAAATTTTTATCGTACCTTTAGAAGATGCAGTTTACATCTTCGTGCTTTCAGATGTGAAAAAAATTTTGGCACGAATTTTAATCCTTGCCATTGCCAAATGTAGAATGCACAGAAATAAATTGAAAACTCAAGAAAAGTATTGGAAAACACAGTGGCACCCATCTTGCCTGCTACGACCCCTTTAAAAAGACTAAAGAAATCACTTTGAACTGTATGTAAGAATGTTAAATTACCTTTTTTTATTAGTGGAGGTAGGCATTTTGTGAAATGGGAGTATTGAATTCATTCATGCAAAAATCCCATTGCAGTTTAGAAATTTTCAAAAACCGACCTCTAGTAATATTTGAGAAGAAATGAAATTCACCCACATTCAGCCGCGATACTAAAACACGGAAGAGCGTCACTGCCCTACTTCGTCAAGAATAAGTGAGCATCATTATATCGACCACCAACCAACTTCGTTGTGTGGGCGTGCAGGCTGTGCTTGCAATTAAACGCACATGGCACACAACAAATACAGAACTTTGCCTCTTCTGTAATCTTTGTTTCCAACATTCTGGTCTTTTGCTTGTGCTCATCTGTGCTTCAGTTTTGGTTCCATCATTGAACAAAACTTATTTTCTTAAATTTTATTTTATTGGTTTGAGCACAGAATGAACTGTATTTCAACCTAGCTTTAGCTGAGAAGTTCAAGCAGTGGTGAATGTATTGCACAAATAGAGGCAGTTTAAGATCTTCAGCAGCTGAGATATTTAAGCAATTTTTATTGCTTCTGTACATGAGCTCTTGAAATAAATTTATCTCTGTAATAGCTACCTGTAATCACGTCGTTGGCACTTAATGCCAGTTTCTAGGAGTGTGACATTGCATTTTCAAAACAAGTGCATATAGTGATAGACTAATCGAACGCATGCTCTGAGTCAACCAATGTAGAACTGTGCAAACAAATCTTGCCTAATACATTCAATTTTACAGCACCCAATTTGCTTGACGTAAAATCGGAAGAATGGCGCTACTGGAAGCTAGATACAAAGAAAGGTGGTAATGTTAGCGTAGAAATGTTTGAAATTACCCTCGGATGCATCTTCAGAGGCATCGACAAGAACAGCATCGAGGTCTTCCAGAAACTTTTGCATGTGACGTTTCTGTCTGGCTATTTTTACTATTTTTCCTGAAGCAGGCCCCAAGAATTCTTCCAGTTTCTCCATTATGGGCACTTTGGTAAGCAACCTGAATTCCAGCTGCACCTATAAAATTTTCATAAGGCATTTTAATGACGGTAAACCCTATAGACTTACTTGCATCTGCGGTACAACATTGCACAAGGTCACAGCACTGCAAAACGTGTAGTCAGGTTCACGATTACAGTAATATGAATAAAAATGCTGAAGATGATGTTAATCAGTTTTATGGGCTCTTGCAATGTGGCAAGACGGTTACTGTTACAAAAACAAAAATGGACAACCACACATTTGTAGCACCAAGCTACAAAAAAACTTTCATGGATTCCTCAACATTTCCATGGACAGAACAAAGCTTTCATCCTAAAAGATACACGAGGATTTCGGTTGAGCTTCGTGCTACAAATGCATAATATCTTTCCCTTTTAAGGAGTTGCAGAAGTGCTCAGATACGTGTGCAGTTAAAAAATATTAGGAAATGAGACTGTGCACCAGGTTATGAAAAAGGCTTTGAAGCATCATTTTCATACCTTGCAACAGTTTTCTGAAATGGGACATACTTTCTAAGTTTTGGATTTGCAGTGCCATCCACAGCACCATGGTGCTATGGATGTGAGATAAACTGCTAGCGAATGCATTTGAGCTGAGTATATTTATGGTTCCTTGGAACATACCAGACATTTGTTATTAGTGTGCTCAACTAACCTTGTTACTGTCTAAATTTTCTTTCTTTCTGCCGGTCTTCTTAATACCAGCTTTTTGTTAATTTTTCAAAAAGGCAAACAAAGCCACTTTCAAATACAGTTGAACCCCTTTATAAGAAATTTGTACTGAGGAGCAACTCTTGTCTTTTTATGCGGTGTTTCTTATAAGCATGGGTATCACTTATGCATTTTCTTATCAACACCTATTTCAATGTAGACACACTGCTGTCTCTTATACCAATTTCTATTTTAAATCAGTGTCTTTTATAAAAAGGTTCGACCTACTCCTACCAAGCACAAAAGGGCAATTTTGAAATAAAATGCGGAGGTTACTATCTGCCAGTTTCACAAGTAAAGTACATAGCAGGACATAATCTTCGTAAGTCCTGCCAAGGAATTCGATGCATTGAAGCAGCAAGTGACGAAATAAGCTGTTTAGCAAACAGATTACTCATTCCTGCCGCTTGGTCAATATAGCTATTGAAAATCTAGATGTTAGTAGCTTGTCGCTATGATGTAATATGAGTGACTATAGCCAAAAGTGCAGAGACAAAGGGATGTACATCAGTGACGCACCACCAGTTGTGTCATAAAACAAGTATACTATAAAATTTTAATATAAGCAAGGACAACTGCAGACTTACTGCAAAACCTTCAAAAATACTTTATGCTGCTCTGTACAGCAAGCCAAATTAACATAAATTATCAAAGCATGCACCTTGCCAATTTTGGCACACATTCGCTTTCCCCTGAATGGGTGTGCTGCATGCACTTTAGTTGTTCTTTTACAGCCTCAAAATGAATCACATAATGCCAATAAAATAGCATAAATTTACCATGTTTCTGTGGATGATGCCACTCTAACCTTCCACAGTTTAATTTGAATTTCCATTTGTCAACTAGATTGTGGCTGAGTGTGGCAATGCATGTACTAGAGAATAGCTTTAAGATGAGCTGGCACAGGAGCCATTTTTTTAGACAACTGCTTTCAAAGTCACTATTGCAGGGCATTCGGCCATCTCCTACAAACCACAATGACACAAAACAATGCCAACAGTGATATGTTGTAGCTACCAAACATTGGCAAATAAGGCGACAATCTCGCAAAGGTATCGTGAAGTAGTGATCACTTTGGCTGCCGTAGCACTAGACTTTCTACGGTATTACACCAGGCACTCGAACAACTGACTGATTGTCATGAGTAAATGCACCAGGCAATGTTGCAAGTTTTATTTGACCCTTTTACTGTCACTAATGTACCAGTAAGTTCATCTTGCATTCACAAATTAGTGCTGAAGCACTAAATTGGCCTATTTGGCATAATCCTAGTGATTCCACGATTTCTTGAATCAATATACAAGACTATCAACAAAAGCACATAGATACTTCTTAGCATGGTTTCCATTATGTTGCCATGGCATGATGAACGTTATTTATAATTTTCCCCCGACATATATTTGACGTTTACTTGAGTTTCCCTCAACATATGTTTGAACACATAACCATAGGCCTGCACATGGAAAGCGGGTCACAGGGGCCAGCCTAGCTCACCTAGTCACCTAAGGGAAGGGGGAGCAAAAAATCTTCCCCATACGTAGACTTAGTAGGGTTGAGGGCCACTGCAACGAACCTTTGGCCCCCTTTATGGGGAACCCTGTAAACGCCTATGCATTCACGTTTCAGTCAACAAAAATGTTATTAGTAAATGACAAATGTGGATTCTGGAACGTGACAACTAAAATAACTATATTTGCTGGAAATGCAAATTACCCCAAACTAAAACGCGACAGGCGACTGAAAAATTCTCCAAACAAATCGGCAGAAAAAGAAGCCCGAATCCTCCTGTTATAAGCAGAACTGGCAACTCTAGATTACAAATCCAAGAGTTGCTCTGCTATCTGCCAAAGGTTTGCAGTTGTTGCTTCGTCTTTTATATTCTCTTTGTGCGACTTCTATATTGCGTCAAGTTCAGAGGCACTCTCCATTGCTTCTTTGATGAACTGAAATATTACTCAAACACTGCTTTCACTCGCTTCATGCTATCAGTAGTAGAAAGGATGTTGTATCCCCTTTCTGCCCCATCTTGACGTCACAACAAGCGATTTCTGTGTTTCGAGCTTCCCTGATATTCCCTAAACAAGCAGACTCTCGGGTTGTGTGTTGGACAGAACCACGCAACAGTAAAAGCAATAAGTGTAAGCAATGAAATAAACCATACAGCTCAGCAATGCTAAATTATTTTCATTTTTCCTGTTTTTTCACATCTTAGGTGTACTTTTTACACTTTAATCAAAAATGTACATTAGGGTTTTACTGCATTCTTGTTCAAGCCATTGTACATATGCATCATGTTAGCATAAAGTGAACAATTCAAACAGTCAGTAAATAACATTTCAATAGTTTATATCAAATAAACTGCAGAATAAAAATTTTGAAAAGCTTGATGAACTAATAAAATACTTAGAACAACTGTACAACAAATAATTGCAAAACAAACATCTCAAGAATGGATGGATGTGGCCGAAACAGCAGAGCATGCTATTTCCCTGGGCACTTTTTAGCCACTTTCGATTCATGAATGCACACTGAAAAACTTACGATGGAGCCGATTAAAAGAGCAGGGTACTTCTTAATGATGTCATCAACAGATGGGCTGTCTTGGGACACCCACTCCCTTCTGCTTGGCAAAGTTCTGCTCATACAGTCCTCAATATAGGCCATGTCGGGCCTGGCCTTTGCAACTTCTTTCGTCATTGCCAAAACGTGACCAGCAATGGTCTCGGCATCTTCTGCGTCAGCCAAGACAGCTGCCTGAAAGCACAGATAAATTTTGTTGGCCAGATGGCAAAGACAAACCTGATGTCTGCAGGGCTGTGCAAAATTTGAAATACGTACACTAGGCCTCTCAGTGCGCCGAGGAGCAGTGCACTCGTCCTCTGTAGGCTTCTTCTTCCGCGGAATTCTTTCTGTGTTCTCCTTTGTTAATGCCTTCATTTTCTTCCTTTCATATTTGGCTTTAAATCTTAGAGCTTCTCGCCATGAATCCTGTAAAGCACGAGAGAGTTACTAAATATGTTATTTAAATAGGTAACTGCAATCATGTGATCATGGATCGCCTCACACACAAAAGTATGACTGGCAACAAGTACAAGGAATGAGTGCCACTGCAGCAGCTGTCATCACAGTTTGGTTGAGTGAGATCACATAATAAAAGTATTTCGGAAAGTTGTTATTGATTCATCCCTTTTCTTTTGAAAATAAACATTGCTCTAATCAATAACTTATAACAGAAAATATGAAAAAAGAAATTTACCTCCCCGGCACTTCTGTTCTGCTTTTGTTTTTATTTTTTCTGACCCCACAAGGGTACTTATTGAGCTTAAAGGGAAACTACACTGAATGTTCTGCTTGTAACTTCATTACTGCAGTTTAAGTGATTAATAATGAGAATAGATGGTGATGATGCCAAGAAAAGTATAGATGATGGTATTAAAAGTAATTGTAATGTAAATGTGACAAAAGAAAAGTGGACGAAAAGATACCTTGCCACTGGCAGGTACCGGCCCAAAGGCCTTTGAATAATGCGTCCGATGCTCTACCACTGAGCCACAGTGGTGGTCATCCCCCCATCCACCTTATGGGTATACTATATGTGTATTTAAACGTGGGAGGGTCAGTCAGTGTTGCCCATTGCCACTACAATGAGTGTGGAACACTCTTCGATCCGTGCCGGTGGCAAGTTATTTTTTCGTTCACTTTTATTAACATTTACATTACAGTTACTTCTGATAGCATTCCCTATACTTTCCTTGGCGTTGTTGTCTGTTAGTTCTTGGAATAATCTGTTTACAAAAAAAATGAGCCCTTAAGTTTACACTTCTTTCCTTCATTTCTGCAGTTTGTAGCTTTGTGTCTGGACATCCCAAAATTGAATCATTAATGCTCAAATGCATTGTATAAATAATGCTAGCATCACTGAATTAGAACAATTTTATGTCAGTTCAAAATGCTCCCCTAAATACCAACAAGCAACCAGTGTCCGAGAAAGAGAGAGTGCGAGATAATGTGCATTTAAGCCATGGTGTTGTTCTCAGTTATAAAAACTGGGCCCCATGTGTGATAAACAATGAAACGATGCCAGTGCTAAATATGTGCCCCCTTCCCCCCAGAAAAATAAAAAGAGCAATCCTGGCCGAAGCAACAACTACCACATTGAGAGCAGCGTGACAAGACAGCGTGGGGAGGTGACAAAAAATAGTCCTTGCCAGATTTCAGTTGGTGTATTGTGCACGCGGGCACTGCATGACATCTTGTGATGTTGACAATACTCGCTTTTCTTTCGAAACATCACATGGAGCTCTGTCTCTGTCATATTAGTGGTGATGTTGCGAGTTGATGCAAACTCAGATGCGCACTCTTGCTTACTTTGAAATTAAATTAAAATATTTTAACGGCAACATTTCTCGCTAATAATCACTAAGAAGTGCTCACGCATGCAGGACTATCGCACACATGCACCTGAGTTTCAAAATTTGGTCTCGGGGGTATTTTAGGCGCATAATTATAACTTCCAACACTATGTCTGCTCTGAAATCGGATTCTAGTGCACAAAATATTTTCAAATAGCTTATGCCAGAACATGATTATTGTGTTAGAGCATATTTAAGGGGAGACGTGGCAATGGGAATCGTAATTTGGTCAAAATGTTCAGTTTTTCAATTATTCTTTTCTGCAATCCTGAGACCATGTGTCACATCATAGTGTGATTTTAGACCCAAATAAGCAGTAAAAGTTGAGAAACAAGCATTTCACTAGTGGGATGTCGTCAAAAAAAGCTATGTGAAAATTGGGCATAGCAAGATGCAAATTTGAAGCTCTCCCTTGGCACAGTGCCACCATATTGGCATCATAAAGAGGACAAATTGGAGCTCTAGATAGCCACAAAGATGCATTTCTCCAATGAAAAATAAAGCCAGTTTCCTTCAGAGTTCCATTCTATCAACTTCTAGCTCCAAAATCTTTGGGCTCCATTTTCTCAGCTTTCAATTTTTTGAGCAGTTGCTGTCAGTCATCCCTATGCCATTTCACAACAAATTAAGCTATAGCCATTCCGTTTTTTGCACTTAGATTCTCAAACATGGGTGAGTGCGGTAAAGCTGTCCATATTTGTGTACACATCATACGGACTTTTCTAATTGGCTTTTTATAAAAGTTGTTGGTAAGACAATATGTCTGGGACATTAAAAAAATTTGTGTGCTTATTTAAATATTAAAAATAAACCAATAGCATTATGGCACAAAATGAAGCCTTGTGAATATCCTTATGCAAAAATTTTGACAAGCTTATGTCTAATTAGCTAATTAATATTGGGATGACAATGAGAGTCTATCAAGTGTTGTAACTCAAGAGGTACATTAGATAGCTCAAAACCGATTCCAGTTATGATATCAGCACAACAAATGACATCTGCATGCCGAATTTCATCCCTTTGGCCTCATAAATAAAGATAATTTTCATTGCCACGTCCCTTAAAAGGGCTGTGACAACAATTTTGAAGTGCAGTTATTTTTTTTTTTGCAATAGCTTTCTGGTGGCCAATTATTCATACCACAGTCCATTGATTGCTGCAGTTCACAACACATAAGTAGTGTGCTTATTGTCAGCTAGTTGCACCTTCAGTTTGAAAGAGCTAAGAGAACGACAAGCCGCCGGATGCAACTAACACCATCTAGCATGTGAAATGGCACACACATAGGTCGGCAAAGATGAAGAGCTCACATACGCTCACTCATGAAATATATTTTGCCCTTGGGACTCGCTCGGACTCAGAGACACCAAAACTCAGACTAGCGCTGTTTATCAGTCTCAGTGAGCCAGTGAGTCCATTTGCATGCAATTGACTTCCTTGAACTTTGTGTCAATGCTGTTTACCACTAATATCTCGTGTGCTCTGTGCCTTACTTGACACCTTTCGATCTCGTTCCTTGAAATATGAAATATTAGCGATCGCAACTCGGTGAGAATATTTTTATTGAAAGAGATGACTCACGTGAAATATTTTTATCGAAAATTTCTAGGAATCCCCACTGCCTGTTGACTTTTCGATAGCTCACACCTCTGATCAATAAATATTGAGCTGGCGTGCAAATGCTGGTGCTTTGAAGTACTATGTGCGAGTATAGGCCTTATGCAAAATCGCTGCCATCTGTCCGCCGTTGTGTGCATAGCAGCTATGTTAGAGGCTCCACATGGCGCAGTACACACAGGCTCACGTGTGTTTACGTAGACGTATCGACGAGAGGCGTGTATTGGCCCATAATCGCAATGGCAACGTATTGCTGCGTCTCTTGCAGCACACATAGAGGAACTCTGAGTGCTGAAGAGAAAAAGGTAAGCCGTAAACTTTGCCCCTTGTTTTTTTTTTTTTTTTCCCCAAGCTGATGGTTTTTTTAGCATGAGCTCCGGCTACTGCTCTCGAAAATACGTGTTTGCATTCTCCTTTCTATGCAAGTAAGACGAGCCATAGCATTTGCATTCGTGTTCCCGAAAATTGTTGCGTGCCAAGGTAAGGCAGTTTTTGTAATGTTCTCGCTAGCAACCATTTACCAAGTGACGGAGAAGCTTATGTTACACGCTGAAGTCACCTTTATGCAATTAACTTCATCACAGCTAATTGCGTGTGCCTATATTTCGTTGATGTGTTTTGTTTATTATGTTTGGGTAACGGCACATGCTCAATTAGAAGCAAGTGCATGCCATCGGTTAGTGGGATGACTTGCGCATGACTGCGTACATTTTTCAAGCATGCGATGTGCTCAGCACATGCAATGAAACGTAGGCACACACAATTAGCTGTGATAAAGTTCGTTGCATGAAGGTGGCTTCTGCATAAGTGTATGAGTCGCCTTAACTTGGTAAACAGCTGCTAGCGGAAACATTGCAAAAACTGCCTTGCTTTGGCATGCAACAATTTATGGGAACACGAATACAAATGCTATTGCACGTCTTACTTGCATAGAAAGGAGAATGCAAACACGTATTTTCGAGAGCAGTAGCCGGAGCTCATGCTAAAAAAACCATCAGCTTGGGGAAAAAAAAAAAAAAACAAGGGGCAAAGTTTACGGCTTACCTTTTTCTCTTCAGAACTCAGAGTTCCTCTATGTGTGCTGCAAGAGACGCAGCAATACGTTGCCATTGCGATTATGGGCCAATACACGCCTCATGTCGATATGCCTTACATATACATACGTCTATGTAAACAAACCTTCTTTCAAATTTTTTTGGGACATGTGCTAAATGTGCATATATTTACAGCAACCAAAGGAATAAAGCCAGTTGATAGTTTGCGCTCTTTCCGTTTACGCTTTTTTACTTCCTGTGTTTGTTCGATTGTATGTGCAACATTACAAACCACAGACATGCACCAACTCGCCCAGCAAGAAGTTGTTCTTAGTACTGGGATGTTCCTTTTTTCTTTCTGCACTTCACCACTAAATGAAAAGCAGCCACTGTGGTGCGGTGAGCACAGTTTGAATATGTTCTACTTTTTAGTGCTCACTGAAAAACACAGTGCATACACACTAAGCCCTTGTGGTGCCACAGGCACACATATGGGCTGTTGCACCCCATCACCCATAAGCAAGCACAAATTATTGTTTTAGCATATTGCGGGACTTTTTTCCCTATAGCAGGTGTTCTCTCTTCTGTGAAGACATGAACGGCACCATATCAGGAGATCAAAAACGAAGCACTGATGCAAGATAGCTGCTATAGAGCACCTTCATTTAGCGACCAAAAGAGGAAAACTAAGCTGTTCCATGCACCTCAACTTTTTTGTTGAAGGGACACCACCTTTTAAAGATTAAGATGGAAGAAAAACAAGACAAAGCTCACAACACCTAAGCGAAATCACCACAGCCATGTTGTTTGGCATGTTGGCGTTCCTTACACTGCTCCTCATTACTCACTAAACCGAATGACACTGCTTGGTTGTTCCCTTTGTAAACGGAATGACCTGCAGGCTCACAACACATGTTCAACATCACCTGCTGCACCACGACTCAGCTAACTAGAAAAAAAGAATGGTGCAGCACATGCACTTTACATGCTGTCTTGCAGCGCACAAGCATTTTTGGACTGCGAACAATGCTCTTAGTGATAATGCATCGTCACATATGAAGCTCTCCCTTAGTTTCATGGAGGTATTTAATGACCGAAAACGTAGTGGATTCTGACTTCTTGGTAGACTCACTTGATGGTGTGAAGGCAGTGCAGCTTTCTAACATTACCTTTCCTCACATCATGAATACGTATTCATGTAATAAAGTGCCGTTGCTATTTTTTAATTTTTACTTTTTTAATGAAAATGCAATGATTCCAATCAGAAGCAAAGTTAAGCCTGCAGATTTATCATCACACAGGGACCTTGAGGGCGAGCAGCATTTCACTATTGAATGTTGCATCGGCTAATCATGTGTAACTGCCTGTCCCAATTTAGAATAATGGCTTATAGAACAGGAGGAGCCATGTTCAATTCTGAAATTCTTGCAGAAGCTATCTTTTTATTGTCAATGACTGATTTCGCTTCACTGTTGGTCCTTAAAAGCAGGCATTTATTAGACAAGCTTTTCAGTGCAATCAATTCTGCAATAATATGTGAACTCACATAGCCAGTCCCCGCTACATCAGCCAAGTTAGGAAATCTGGTGATCAAAGCCCGTGCTGCCTCTGTGTACAATTTCCCAGGGTACCTAGCAGGAAAAAATATTTACAAAAGCAAGAATGTAAGTTACTCACTAGCAGACCAAAGCTTTATCGAGAGATCGATAAAGAAGAGTATGAGGGCAAGAGCCCCTTTGATATGCAAAGAATAAAAATCGCAACAGTTACAATTGCAATGGCATTGCATTTCTAGAAAATAGGTTGCCTTTAGCCAAGTTTCTTTGTGGGTAATAACTGCAGAAAGTATGGCTAGAACAAAACATCAGAAAGGCATTTTTGGATAAGTAATTGATTGATATCTGACGTTTAACGTCCCAAAATCACCATATGATTATGAGATACGCTGTAGTAAAGGGTTCCCGAAATTTCGACCACCTGGGGTTCTTAACGTGCACCGAAATCTGAGTACACGAGCCTCCTGCATTTTCGCTTCCATCGAAAATGCAGCCGCCGCAGCCGGAATTCCATCCTGCGACCTGCGGGTCAGCAGCCGAGTACCTTAGCCACTAGACCACCATGGCGGGGCATTTTCAGATAAGTAGAAATCCAGTGTATGTACAGTTGACTCCCGATAATTCGAAGTCGCTTAATTGGAATTTTCGGTTAATTAGAAGTCAAGAGGTGTTCCCGTCAGTTTTGTATGCAACACCATAGAAAAAAATGCTCAATAATTCGAAGTTGAAAGCCCACAAGATTGGTTAAATAGAAGTTATTTTTTAATCTAGAGCCTCGAGGCAACCGTTAGTTTCAATAAAATGCGCAATTTTTCAAGTGCCAGAACAACTACCGCACTGCTGTCGTCACCATCGTAGCTGTCCGCAGCGCACTGTTGTGGACATCGTCGTTGTGCGCAGGGCCACAGTGCATGAAGCGGCAAGATTGTTCAGTCAGCACCGGCGTGTCGAACGTCGAGCTATCCCTTTCACTGTCAGTCTTGTTCTCTCGTCTCTGCTTGTGTTTCGTTGACTGTGTCAGCTGCGCGTCGCAAGTTATTTCCTCGTGTTCGGCTGGCCACGACGTTGAATAATGGCAAAACGCGGCTCGTACCGAACACTTGATCTGGCGATGAAAGAAGTCCTGAAAGAAGTAGAGCAGGGAGGCCTTGCCAAGCAAGACATTGCACGGAAGTACGGCATTAAGCCTAACATGCTCTCGAATTTTATAAAAAACAAGCAATCAATAATGGATGCTTTTGCAAATTACAAGTTTAAAATGTCACGGAAGCGAATGCGCACCGGCGCCTACCCGGATTTGGAGAAGGCGCTGCTGATTTGGATCAGAGAGGCACGCAACAACAAACTTCCTCTCAGTGGTGAGGTCATTCCAGCGAAAGCCTCATCTCTTGCGTTAATGTTGGACATCAACGACTTCGCTGCATCGGACGGATGACTGACGCGCTTCAAACAGCGCCATGACCCGATTTTCAAGAGCGTGTGTGGAGAGAAGGCGTCAGTCGACCAGGAAACATTTGCAGCATGGAAAGCAGAGAATCTTCGCGGGTACCTTGAGGAGTATCAGCCGGAAGACATCTTTATCGCAGACGAGACTGTGCTTTTTTATCGGTTGCTACCAGACAAGACTGACGTTTAAAGACGACGACTGTGCTGGCGATAAACGTAGTAAGGAAAGGGTGTCTGTTATGATTGCCGCAAACATGACTGGCACTGAACGATGTCGCCTTCTTGTGATCGGGAAGGCCGCTAAGCCTAGGTGCTTTAAAGGCGTCAGGACCCTTCCTGTCGACTATGCTTCTAACAGAAAGACGTGGATGACGTCCGACATTTTCAGGGACTGGATAAGGAAACTGGATCGGAAGTTCGCATCATCGAACTGCAAGGTGTTGTTCCTTGTCGACCAATGCAGTGCCCACATGGACGTACCAGCCTTGAGTGCCATCCATCTTGCGTACTTGCCCGCAAACATGACATCTGTGTTGCAGCCCATGGACCAGGGCATAATCAAAAATGTGAATGTCCTGTACAGGAAGCATCTCATCGAGCGCATGATTCTGTGCATGGATAAGTCCTCGCAATACGAGGCGAGTTTAATTAGTGCCATCCACATGCTAGCGCGAGCGTGGGGCTGCGTGAAGAATGAGACCATCGCCAACTGCTTCAGGGCCTGTGGTTTCGTGGCAAATTCTTCGGGAGAGGCTTCTTGTCCGCCGGTGGAAATGCGAAGCGAGCTTGACGACAGCATTGTTGACGCCGCTCTCGGTGACAGCAGCTTTGACGTCGTCCTCGGTGACCCCTGCTTTGAAGATTATGTCGCCGTGGACAGCACAGTCAAAACGTGCGGTGCACTGACGGACAGCGAGATTGTGCAGATTGTTCGGCCCCACGAAAGCGTTCATCAAAGCGACGACGAAGATGACATTGAAAGCAAGCCACAACCGAAGGCTGCCGATGTAGCTGCGGGCCTCGCTCTCGCGCAGCGGTTTTTCACTTGGGAGAACAACGCTAAAGAAGCACTTGGGCACATCTACGCCTTCCAAAACCTGCTTTCCACTGCTAGATTCGGCAAACAGAAGCAGACGAAGATGACCGACTACTTTTCGTAAAGAACTGCCGGCTTTGAACCTAATAAAGATGCCATGTTTTTGTGATTTCTGCCTAATTGGAAGTTCGTTTAATTCGAAGTTTTTTGCGGTTCTCGGGAACTTCGTATTAACAAGAGTCGACTGTACCAACAATGCAACAGGCATTGAAAGGCATCATAGAAGCATCTATATTGTTCGTATACCTGTTGTTGGGTCTTATACAAAGTTTTCAAGAGTCATCACAGTTTTCTGTGCTGGCTACCACAAGCAGGCTGAAACCATGATCTTTTAGCTCATTAAAGAATGTCAGTACAGATATGGAGGGGGCACTGGCACTACTTTGATGCCACTGTTTTCTACTCCTTGCATTTGAGCGAGACTTTATGCAGCATTCCAACCAGCTGGTACCTTGAAGATAGTGACCACAATGATGTAAACAAAAACAATATATATTTAATCACGGGAGGAAACAAGTGGGCATTGTGACTACTCCATGGTTTGTCACCAAGGGGTCATGCTTCATTGAAGCTTCCTTCAGCTGCACAGATGGCACTATGACATGTCAGATATTTTTTCTAGCATTTGAGTGCTTTTTCTGCAATTTTTTTTGTTTATTCACCATGGATGTCCCCCCCCCCTTTTTTTTTAACCCACGAGAGCGGGTAAAAGATGAATGTGAAGAAAAGTTTCAAAGCACTTTCAAACAGGATATTGCACAGTATCTACGTAAATATTACTCACATGTCGTATAAGTACAAGTCATGGTGAAGCCACTGTAGTACTCGAGAGCGACCTACGAAGTACTGCCCTGGCTGGTGGCATTTTACCATCCAGGCAATGTCTGGTGGTACATCTGGGAGGCAGTATGCACCGGTCCGTGCTGGCTGTGACGGCTGTGCAGACTCTTCCAGAACATCTGCTATCCTGTAATAGCAACACAGAAACTGCATTTTGTCAAGCTGTTATGAAAAACCACCTCACCCTTTTTTTGTTACAACTACCAAGCTAAGAGGCTTATCCAATTGAGAGGTCTGTTTTAAATGAAAACTTTAGCCACCGTTTTTCTCAAAGCAGTGTGCAACAAGCAGCTTGTAAGTGTATTGCTAAAGATGCAAAACTACTCACCGGACTTGGCTGGTCAGTCGGACTTTTATTCTCGATTTATTTTCGATCACGTCCACTTCTGTAATGTCGACAAAAACGTCGAAGTCTTCGTCGAAACGCTGGAAAAATAAGAATGCCAGAACTCAGAAGGGCACTACATAACACACGGATAAAAAATTTGGAAGTGTCATGGTTGCAATGTTGGCCAACAAAGACCTGCTGTTGCCACAAGCATTCGTGCTATTTACATGTCCCGAATTCCCGCCACAGCAAGTGAAAAGCGCAACATTTAACTGTATTTAATAAACACACTAAATAAATTTGACTACTGCCAGCGTCGGCTACACATACACGTGCAGCCTCGCTAGATGCCGAACACTACTGGAATCGACACCTAGCGCGATCTCGAAGTAGGATTCCCTACTCAACAAAAATACCTTCCACGTTTTCTACGATTAAAGAAGTGAGGGGTAAATTCGGTGCAGCAATGATTGTCATCGAGGCTTAAATTGGGCGAAATTTAGCAATAACATGTAACTTAGCGCTGTCGGGTTTTTCTATAGAATGGACGAAGCAAAAAGATGCAACACAAAGCTACAGTAATCGATGACAAACGCTGTGGCAACCACTGCAGCACGACGACTGTAGAAATATATAGAAAGGAAGGACTCACCGTCAAGCCTATGGCAGAGGCGTCAACTTCTGAGAACATGTCCAACCCTTTCAAGTGTTCAATTAAATCCCGCCCCGTCCACGGCTCGTCGAAAGCGACGGCGACATTTCTGTCGCCGTATGTAACGAGGCACTTCGATTGCATGGGGCGACAGCGGCGCAAGACAAAGAATCGTTTTTAAGCCAGCCGCGGCACATGCACTCGCTCAAAAATTCATGGCCCCGCTACGCACGTGCCTCCTCGTTGCAGTTGATGTTGATGGCGCAGCGGCGGCCGATGGATGGATGGATTGATATGGCTGTACCCTTTAGATCGGGCGGTGGCTGACGCCACCTAGCCGGAATACTTAGTGAACCACAAACTAGAGTTATCTTTTTTTTTTCCTTTAAATAGTGAAGTTAAGGTCTGGTACTTTACAGTGACAGCGACGTCACACGGCCATAATTTTTTTAAAGTATGTTTTAGTTTAAAAATAAACAGACAGTTTCTTATTCCAACCGTTCCAACCATAATGCTGTCTAAGGTGCCTTGAAGTGTTACTATTTGACAACCGTGCTATTTGACCAACCTTCTCGTAACGCGTTTTGCTATGGCGCCTGCACACATTGAATTTGGCATGATCATGGGCACGCTGTACCACAGTATTAAATACAAATCAGAAGCCGTAGCAGTAGTGCTAATACGACTGCTGATTGAATTATGGTCCCTGGCAGTATATTCTAGGGGCCACAATTCACTAATAGATCTACTGATTTTTTGAAATTTCCGCCGATTCAGTGTACTGCTGTTCGGTCTTTTTTTTTTACAAAAATGAAAGGAACTTCCACTTTTTTTACTAAGTATTAATTAAGACATTAATGTGTTACTACCAGTCAAACAAGAAATTTCTTTCATGGTAAAATTCTCAAGCTAAGCGCTACTTTTGATTGACGAGTCATACACCTTCATACAGTAATTATTACAGGAAGCTGCTCTATGTTATGAGCAAATATCGGGAAGTAATGAGACAGCGATATGAACGCACACCACACCCAAAATCCACGGAACCACAAACAACAAATCTGGCTCTCGGGCAAGTATCGTCTCTGGAATAAAAGAAATGCGTGCCACTAACCCCATCGAGTAGCATGTTGTATGAGCCAATTTCTCCTCGGCGACAAAGCAAGGCACGCTCTATCACTGTAGTGATTTGAGCAGTCTGGTCTTGCTGATCGAGATATTTATCTTATCGCTGCCTAGCTCCTTGTCCTCTCTGAAAGCTTCAGCTAGCCGCTGGCTCTGAAGCCTAAAATATTGCACCTGAGTCCACAGAGAGATCAGGAACTTCAGCTAGGAAGACCTATATGCTTTCTAACTGGTTATTAAAGCTGTTATTTGCAAAGATACAGGACGACATTATCCAATGGACGCTATTTGCTATGGCCTGTGATTTTGACCTTGCGCACATGACACATATATGACTTCCACCACATCACAGATTTAACATGCAGCAGTCAGTGCTAAGCCGAATAAACATAACACGAGGATCAACACAAGTGCTTTTAGTGTGTTGTTTGGTGTAGCCGCATCTGAAACTGAACTGCGCATGTGGTGCATTATTCTTCTTCACATTATTCGGCACACTATTCTTCTTCACGACACCTGTCTTCCAATTTCGTTCACGAAAGCTTAATGGAGCTCATCTTCCTAAATGCGAAACATTTCTTTGCCAACTGCAGGCACTTCAAAACGTTTCTATCTATCGATCGATCGTACGTCTGAATGTTCTCGCGGCCCCAAGCTGTTTAAGGATGTACTTGCTTGGGCGAGTTGGTAGCTATTTACTAGTTGTTACGTTATTGCGCACCGCTTATGACGAACACTTGGAGTCAATGACTAGACGGACACAAGCGCAATAACACGGTATTTTACGCGGTGCACAATAACGTAGTAACGCCTGTTTAACTTGGTATGGAGCAAAATTGGTATGAAAGGATAAGAGAGAACATGAGAGCGTGAAAATGCTGTCCCGTACGTACGTGGTCAAACTTGTGCGCGCCACAGGTGATAGTTTATATCTACCCCGGATACGGCAAGGACAGACATCGTAAACTGACATCGACAGCGTTTACCCGATGAATATAAAAAGTAAATGTCAGGGTCCCAGCAGGAATTGCACCCTGTCACAGAGCCACGTACGCCATGTCTTGAAAATGCTCTGGAAAAAGACACGATGCAGGTGTAGTGCTGGGGCAACATCAGTTCTGTGTGGTTGTAGTGCTAGTTATCTAATTTCATAAAAATTCAATAAACATTATTTGTGTACTCCTAGGGTACGTCTATGTTACAGGCGCCATGTCGCGTTAACGTCAATTGTGGTTCCAGTGTTCACTCTGTTTTTATAGCAATGCAAGAAACATTACATTAGCGTTACGTACGTATGATATCCGCATCATCGCACCGTGAGGTGCACTTCGTTTCAATAATGCTGACGTCTGCGATCTATAAGTGCTGACGTACTCTCGGAATGTAATAACATAAATTACTCAGTGTAATGAGAAGTAGACGCCAGTGTAATGGACATTCCTGGTCTGCCTACGATATGTGTCCACAGCTACTCGTAACGCTTGCCTCACCCCCCTCCCAACCCCAAAACAGTTGCTGGCCGGCTGCATGCGAGTACAAGGCTGTAGGTATCCCTTGTTTATATATCCTGCTCACGTACGGCTCATGTCGGGGACATTTCCTTTACTATTTGTTAAAAAGTGCAGTTTTATAAAAATGACCTTTATAGGCGCTGAATTTGGCATTCCTAAAGCGAGAGCAAATAGCGGAATAAAGAGATCTACTCATTTTTCGAAGACATATTCTAGCAGTGTATAGGTGTTCTGTGTTCTAGCCACTTTTTTTTTTTTTTTAAATGTGTCGTGGCAACACTGAGCCACCTTACCCATCCTTACCCGTGTTCACTGCCCGCGTGTGTCCAGGCGTTGTTCACGACGACTACAGCGTTCGTTTGGTTCCTTCATCCGTGCTGCAGCAAAAAGACAGCTTCTTTATTCTGCTTTCAGTGGCGTGTTTCTCCTGACTCGTATTTTCCATGTGCCGGATGTCTACTATGATGAACTTATTCACGTTCTCGCCTGCTAATCTTACGAACACCTAGGACGTGTGGCTTTCCAGCGAGCAATGTTCTGGTGATTTGTGGTTAGAACTATGAATGCAAAGTACTGTCCGAGATGCCCGTTTTTCTCTTACCAGCTGGTAAGAGTGATAACGCACATAGGGTTAGAGCACAGCGGAGAGCCGAACTTCAGCGTGATATGCGGCATCGAAGGCTGCGCCAACACGTACACGAACTTCTCCTCCTACAGATCACACCTGTATCGTCACCACTCAGCCGTGCTTGAAGAAAATGGCAGCAATTGCCATCAGCGGTCGCTCGAGCGCCCAAGGGATCGACGGAGCACTGAACTGCCGTCAAGCGAACAGCTTCGGCACGAAATGGACAGTGCGGATATGCACAGTGCTGAAATGAACGGCGCCGAACTGCCAATCTTTCGCGGCGGTTATTCGCATAGGAAAACTCCTGTGAGGAATTTGCAATCACAGCAGACTGCAGCTCCACGTGACCACTTTCAGCGCTTTCTGGAAAAAGTTAAATCCACCATATGGGATTTCTTTTTTTCCATCACTACAAAACACAGCTTGCCACATGCTGCAGCTGTGAAGATATTTGCCCAACTGAAGGAGGTGTTCGAGCTTGTGCTTAAGGCTTATGGTAATGAATTTATGAATGCAATGGAGACATCAGTGATGGGTCCTGAATTGCAAAATCTTCTTGGCTGTTCATTTCTGCCTGACCTGTTCAATGGGATTGAGAGTAAATGGAAACGAGACAATTATGTGAAGGAAAATTTCCCTTTTGTACCAGCTGAAGAGCATTATGTCGGTGAGGATGCAAACTATCATTACGTCCCATTGCCAAAGCTTCTCACTGTACTTTGCCAGCTCCCGGACATTGCAGCCCATTTAAAATCACCTGTAAATATTGAGAGGCATGAAACCTCTGTGTACAGAGATCACACAGATGGCCTGGTGTTCAAGGAACACATGCAATCTATCATTCCCGAGGGCAGCACACACACAATTATTCTTCTATTTTACACAGATGAAATAGAAGTTGTAAATCCCCTCGGAGCTAAACGAGGAAAGCACAAGATCCTGGCAGTGTACTGTAGTTTGGTGAACATTCATGCCAGGTATAGGTCACAGATTGACAATATTTATCTGGTCATGCTTGTGCGCTACGCATATGTGAAGACTCATGGTCTAGGCCCTATACTACAGCCACTGCTGGATGACCTGAAGGCAATGCACAAGGAGGGCCTCGTATTAAGTGTGCAAGGGCGTGAAGTTAATGCCAGAGTTATTGTGCTTGCATTTTGTGGTGACAATCTGTCCCTGAACCGCCTTGGCGGGTTTTCCTGCTGTTTCAGCAATGGGCGAGTTTGTCGATTCTGCATGATATCCTCAAAGCAGCTAGCACAAAAAACGCATGAAGACATGTGTCAAGCACGCACATTAGGTAGGCATGAATTGCACCTTGCAGCTGTAGCTGTGAACACAGCCAACAGACGTCTGTATGGTGTCAATGAGGCCTCTCCCCTGCTCCAGCTTCCCTATTTTGATGTGACTCGGCAGTTGCCTCCAGACCTAATGCATGACATATTGGAAGGTGGTGCAGAATCCGTGCTTCGGCAAGTTTTAAGATCGCTCTTATCTAGTAGGTTGCTATCCAAGCAGGATCTGGATTTGGTGTGGGCATTCAAGTACGGGAAGAACGACACAAAAAACAAGCCTCCTGCAATCAATATGTCGTTTCTGAACAGTAATGCTGTATTGGCAGGAACGGCATCCAGCAAATGGTGTTTGATGAGATTTTTACCACTCATCCTTGGAACGAGGATCCCAGAAGGCAATGAAGATTGGGAGCTCCTGTTGAAGTTTCGCGAGATCATTGATATAATTTTTGCAGCTGAAATCTCATCGGCCCGCCTTGCATACTTGGACGTGCTTGTGCAAAGCTTCTTGGTTGATTTTTCAGCCAGGTATGGCCCTGGAGCACTCATCCCCAAGCTGCATTATATGGTTCACTATGCTCGATTTGTGCGTGAGCTTGGCCCACTCAAGAACTTTTGGTCGATGAGATTTGAGGCTAAACACCAAAGCTTCAAAAAAATGGCTGCAACTATCAAGAACTACAGAAACTTGACACATACTCTGGCCGAAAGGCACCAGATGAAACAGAGCTGTCATCTGAAAAACTTTGAGCTATACCAGGAACTAGAAGCCTCAGGAAGCAGGCCTGTTAAATGGAGCACACTGCCAACATGTGCCAAAGAAGTTTTGTCGAAGACAGTGCATGAAGTACAAAATGCAATGGTCGACCGACGCACGTACCATGCTGGGAGTGTTTTAGTTCGGAGAACAGAGGAGGGACCACAGTTCTATGAGATTGAGCGACTACTTGTGGCGAGAGGAGTGCTCTACACACTCACGAGAACACTGGTGGTTGAGTGCTTCGACAGGCACAGGTTTTGCTATTGCGTTCGAAGAGCAGATGAGCAGGAACTTCAAGAAGCTAGTGAGAGATATGAGCCATACCTGCTGGACCTCTATGGGACAGGTGAACTGGTCCCCAAGTGGGAAACTTGGTAGACAACTTGTGCATTGTTTGACAGTATTGTATGAACTATTCAGTGGAGTGATTCATTTCTAGATTTTTTTTCTTAAACTCATAAGGGAATGTATGAAAATAGAGTCCTATGTTTAAAGACGAATATCGGGAAGAAATCATTTTTGTTGTACAGTATTGGGAGCAAGGATATACCATGGCGCCACCATGCAGATGCATTCCTATGATGTACGTGGTTGGATTGCTCCGCCAGCCTTCTCGCGCGCAGCCCGTAGCCCCTTTTGCGTCTCTTTTTTTTTGTTATTCTTGTCGTACTTCACTCAACGAAATCATAGAAATGCTGCCGTAGCTTCTTTACTGACTGTGCAAAGTGCTAAATAACTGCTCTGGAAAAGTTTTACACTTCTCATAATGCCTCACTGCCGGCGTCGTCTGGCCGAGCTCTCTGTTTTTGTAAAAGGTAGAGACTCATTCCATGTCGAATTGAAGCATCAAATGGGTATTCACGCGTGCTTGTGACAAAGAGTTATTTTTGCTGAAAGAAGTGTGCGCAATTACACTTTTTCATTCGTTGTAGGTTTGCATCTAAAGACGTACCGCGGTTGACACGACAAGCATGCGCAAATTTTCATTTTTGCTTAGCACACATATCCTTACGAAGCTCAGCGCAAATGGATTCCCCGCTTTGTGGGAAGCAGCACAGGATTATTACAGCCGCAACCTTTCTGTTATGATATCGGGCAAACGTGTGAGTCACATGCACATGCATGCCTCATTCAGAGTTGTAAATATGCAGGTAAAATTTCACACGAGGAGAAGTTTCTCTGCGGCACGATCCTAATATTTATTGTGAAAATTTTGTACGGTTGTTAGACGGTGCGCATTTGATCCCCATTGAGCCACACATGAGTGAAAACAATGAATGATTGCCAGTTCCACAGCTTCTACGAAGAGGTAAATCGTGATAAAAAAAGAAAAAGCAATCCCGACCGGGTTTGATAAGCGCAGCGAACAGACTGCGCGCCAGTTGTATTATTTTGTGCCCTTGAAAGGACATTCTGCGAGGTACATCTTTTGTACCGTGATCTAAATGGCAATTTCATGTTTCGGTAAAAATGCCAGTGTCCAGTTTCTTTCCAACTTCATTCATAAGCTGTGTGACATTTCACGGTAGCTATTAGAAGATGAATCAGTTTTCGAAGCTGGCCACGTTTCCGCCTGTAGATCAAAACAACATTGAGAAGTGGCCGTGAGCCCATTTTGCAGACTCAAAGAACCATGTGAGCTGAAGTCGCGGACGGCAGGGGCATAGACAGAAACTTTTTCTGGAGGGGGCACCACCTTGATAGAGTTGGGAGGTGGGGGGGGGGAGGCAGATGTGGTTGTCTGTTATTTCGTGCGCTTTTTGCCATGGAAAAATTTCAGGGGAAGAGGTGGGGGGGGGGGGGGCACAGACTTGGTGTGCCACTCCATGGCTACACCACTGGCAGACAGAAACCTGTGTGCTTGAGTACACACATGGGGCAGACACCCGGGGAGGAGAGGGGAGTGGGGGTGGCGCAGACTGTGGTAGAAGTTACCTTGGCGAGAAAAGCAGCTTTAGCAGACTGGAGCGGCACATGTATGATGCAAGAACGAAGGTTTCGTCGAACGTGCTGGCCGAACACGCAGAAGCAACTGGCCACGAAATAGACCGGAATAGGTTAAATTAGCAAAAATTAAGGGAAAGAACTGAACTTCCGGGCTTTATCTTCACTCTCTGACAATTCAGACGACGGCGCACATTCTTAAATGTAATGACAAAGACTTCTGCCACATCTACGTACGTGCGTCGTGAGAAAGAGAACAACCTTATTTAAAACGCCTAGGCTCCCTCCACACAGGGAGGACGAGCTTTCATCGCGACGCGGCCTTTACGACGTCATATTTTAAAATATGCATAATCGGTCTGTTTGCACATTCATTTTTTTATTGAACGAGGCTCCCGTGTGGTAATTGAAACGTTCTGCTTTCATGTGAACAATCGTGGTCGGTGCTTATTTTAACCCCATAGGCTTGAATTAACAACCACAACAAATAGAAAGAGAGAGGTGACAGTGTTATTGTCAGCGGCCGCGACGGTGTCATCGTGTACGTAGCACGCTGCAGCACACCGCCGATAACTTTTGCTTCAAACTTTCCAGATTGTGTAGTCTGTAGAAGTTCGCATACATCAAGTGAGAGCAAAACAACGCTGTTCAAAAGTGAAAACAACGCATCCAACCACCAGCTTTCCTTCGCCAGAGCGAGGCGAGATCACGTGATCCAACTCTGCATGCTACCGCGATTGCAGGGCTCGCGCCTCCAGTGGTGGGCCTCACCCCAAATACATCTTGTCACAAGAAATGGGCAACATATAACCACTTGAACAATGCATTAATGCCAGACTGCATGGTTGCTGAGTGAATCAGTGAACTTTCCTGTTTATGTTGTGAAGTGCACCTTTGCGACATAAAAGTTGTGCTGTAATTCACCTTAAAGGGACCGACAACAGGCCAGAATGTGCGTTTAGATCATAGGAAAAATGAAAAGGCCGTGAAATATACTGACCGATTCCAGCATTCTTTTCATGTTGTGACTAGGATTTATATTTTAAATCGTGCTTAAATGTAAGAAACACCATCTTTTTGTGCAGCCTAGCAGAATAACCTTGAAGCTGGAATATGGACTACGAAGTCAATCATTTTGCTGTACATAGTCTTGACACCATCATGTATGCCAGTTAGCAAAATTAAAATACGTGTATTAATATCTAGCCCTGCTCAATTCTGCGCTGAAATAGACTAGTACTGCTGAATGGGCGAGTTGATGCATGATAAATTAATATTGCGCTGACACTGTCGTCTGTATCTGTTTTTTTCCCCTTCTTGACTGCATAGCATCTTCACGCTCAAACTGAGCTGCGCTAAAGCAATATGAATTCTGCGCTGCGACATGAAAGAAGTTGCATGGTGAGTGAGAAGCGGCACTGCCATCGTGGCTGCCAGTGGACTAAGTCGAGTCGTGTGCATGTGCGTCAACCGCACACATGCTCATTTAACCACTGCGCTCTAACATGAACTGTTCTTGCGCTCACTGTTTGCAGCATATAGGTACACGACTTCATATTCATTACAGATAGAACAATTCTGAATTATGAATGTTTCGCGGTGCTTTCTTCTTTACCATTACATGATTAGACTCACCGGCTGGCAAGCTTTCCGTAGCGCTAATGAAAACAGGCACCTAGAAAATAGGCTGTCGCTCCCTTTAATATAAAAATTTCAAATGGAAAACAGCAAAGAAATCCAGAAAACACCCAAGACTTGTCAGGCACAATGACTTTACTCTGGCGTGAATTATGCGTTTAAGGGCCCCTAAACCACCTCAATATTTTTTCAAACTTTTCAAGTAAACATGCGCACCGTCTGCAGAATGCCGTCACGTTCAACGATGCCACACATGGCAGTGCTACAAGCTGCCGGCGTGCCACAAATTTCAAGAAACAATCACTCCTTTTTAGGCCTTTCTGGTTCCCATGTGATGTCAGGAAATTGAATATATTGCTGCAACACAAATCATACAGCGATTAGTCAAACAAAAACCCACTGCGTACTTCCGATTAGTCTGCAAGCAGCTGTCTGTGCTGCTTGTTGTTCGTTGTGTTGCCCGTGAAAGCCACTTCCCAGCCATCCCAGCAGTACCCGTTCTCCGCGTCTGTACCAGCCACACACAGACCTCATGTGCACCAGCATGCCATGCGAGATCAGGAGGGTCACTCGAAGAGAGGGAAAGCAAAGCAGCTTTTGGAGAGGATACCTATTCGGGTAGTGAAGAGAAAAGTGAGAGGAGCGATCGCCATACTTCATTAATTAAACACGTCTAACTCCGTTATTATGGCACCATTTCAGAAAATTCTCACGGCTTGTTGAACACTCGTGCACAACTTCCTCACAACTGAATTTCAACCTCTGTGCGGTTAAGGGCCCTTTGATGTGCATTTTGTACATTTGCTTGGTGATTAATAATTAATGTAATACATAATGGTGTTTATGTAAAAGTGTTTATTGTGCTTGTACATTTCTTCATTATGGGAATAGGTGGCTTTGTTGTTATACCTGATGACCTTTCCTGGAACAATACCTCTAATGCTATTGAAAAATGTACTGTTCTTTTAACAGCTAAGCCTGTCCACCTGTCTTATGAACCTACGCATAAAAAAAACCGTGAAAAGACCCATAGCGACAATATGTCTCTGATTTGCATTGTTCAAGTTGTCTGAGCACATCATAGACGACAGTTTTCGTGTACAGATTACAAGGCTGGTTGCAGCAGGCCTCTCTTCAGTGGTTTTAACCAGTGTGTCTCAATTTCTCCTCCAAGAACTTTAAGGATGCAGGAGGCAGTATGAGTGTACATAAAAAGAGGCCATTGGTTCTGCCTTACACACACAAGATTGCCCACAATTTGGAAAAGGTTACAAAAAGGCATGACGTTCCAGTCGTTTTCTCGGCACCCAACAGGCTCTCGAAACTTCGTGCCCACGTTTCTTCGCAAAAAGCCAAGCTTTCATGAGAAATGAAGCATGCCCAGCTGCGTTGCTTGGTGGGCATTGTTCATGAAATTTCGTTGAGCTGTGGCAAGGCATACGTAAGTCGAACCGGACCCTGCGTTTATGATCACCTAAAAGAGCATAATTATATAGACCAAGAATGGCGTAGGTTCACACCTGCCATTCCATTGTGCTTTGTGTGGCTGCATGCCACTGTTCGGAGAAGTTTGTGTGGTAGAAAGAAGTAGGGAAACCTTAGCATGCATGTGGAGGACTAGACGTTTCACTTACAGAAGAAGGGGGATGATGCATCAGTATCCCTCCAATCTCTTTGTTTTAAAATGAATGGCTACAATTATATGGTGCTGTGTGATAGCTATTTGTGCTCTGTGATAGTGTACTTGCACTGCACCCTCTTTTTGTGGGCATATCTATAAATATATAAATTTAGTAGTAGTTTAGAAAATAAATTAGTTGAAACTCTGCTGCCCTATCTCATTGCTCTCAATCAATCGTATCCCATTTTTTTTCACCTTGCCTCAGGTGACGCTTTAGAATGCTAAGTTAAAGCAACTTCATGTAGTAGTATATAAAATGGTTTGCTGTTATGAGCGTGCATATCGTCTAGGCTAGAAATTGCTTGTATTCCTCCATAAGATTCGAAGTCGAAAAAATGAATCGAACAGTAATGAAGCAGTACAAACAAACCTAAGTCAACCAATTATTCAGACAACTAGAATACTGTACATGTAATAAGACTGCAAAATCCTATGTTAGAAGTGTGTGAAAAAACGCTCACAAATGCTGGTTTTTCTGAATTGCACAAAGATAAGGTGTCATCACCACGGATCAGCAAAATTTTGAGCAGACTCGCTCATATTGGTCCAGGTGAGTAATATTGTGGTGAGTTTGATGGTAAGTGAGTGCAGTTTATGAAAATGTTCGTGAGTCAGAGTGAGCCCTAAAGGAAAAATATATTTCTTCAGTGAGCTCCACCTTTTATTGCCCCGCTGTTGTCCCATCATTGCTGTTAATATTATATTGGCTTACTTTTATACTGTAAAATTCTGAACACAAGTGCCCCTCTATTTTTCGTAAAATCTGAAATATGACTCCCCCCTTCTTGCCCTTTTCATTTTCACTGTGGCATTCACTCTTTTTATTCACCCAACGAGGACGAATGAAAAGAATTAATGCATGTGTATTCAATGAAGCATTTAATTAGAAGCATGGGTGTGCATTCTTTATTCTTAGTGGCTCTTCCTTCGCTATCATAAATTTCGATCCATGACCGAGCAAGCCCCCCCTCCCCTGTAATTCTCAGCAGATTTTACTTTATCGTGGGGCTTGTTCGGGATTTTATGGTGGTGTCTATTCACACATGTCTTAGGGAGACCTGCCTCACAAACTTTTTGGGAGGTCCTTGATGAAAATATCTTGCTTGAGTCGCATACTTTGTATTAATGTCCTGTAACCCTAATAACTGATATCTGATGATGTAAAATCAAAATGCATTTCGTAGAGGACGGATTTTGTGAGATGTTGGCATTAAAGCGTATTGACACCATGATTGAAAAAGCTGATTTTACGCTCGTGGACTCATGAGTCTACTCACTCAGGCTCACTCAGACTCGGGTCAAGTGGTGAGTCTGAGTGAGTTCAGCTGAGAAAAATTGTGTGTCTGAGTGAGTTCAATTGACACAAGTTTTAGTGGGTTTGAGTCGAAGTGAGCCCTCAGAGCAGATTACATATATTTGTTGAGCGAGCTCCAGTTTTTTTACCGACCTATGGTCATTAGTGTGCTAAAGGCAAGTCCAAAACCCAGAAATATGTGACCAGCATATCAGCATACATCTGTTGAAATACTTCAACGTTCAAAGCTATGTTTTACTGTAAATAAGTCTAAGCTCCTGCTACTGAGCGCTGTCGAATGGGACGCTTACTTCCATTTATTTCGTTCATGTTGCACAAGAGAAGCATACATCAGATGTTGACCTCCACCAATACTTTGATTTGAGTGAGTTGGTATATACTTAGCTGAGGAAACACAGTGCAGCAAAAGGATGAGGACTAAGGAACACAGTGTACTAGACAAGCGGTGAAATTACAGCGGAACTTTATTGCACCAACTATTCTCTTTTATAGCTTATCATACCATGCCTTTCCAGTCACACCTGCCATGTCAGAAAGCTATCTACATTTTCACGGAAAAACATCACGTGTACTTCTTTAAAACTATGCATGCACAGCTTGCAAGCTTATGTAAAAGGCAGAGAAGTTAAAACAGATGCCACATCAGAAAGCAATCCACATATTCACGTCAAGATGTCACGTGTACCTTTTTAAAACTATATGTGCACAACTCGTGTGCTCATGTGAAAGGCAAAAAAGTGTAATTAGATGCACCAAACTTTAAAGCAATAGCAGAAACCTCCAGGTAAGAAGCGAAGAAAAAATGATGGAAACAAAGGCACAAGAAGTAAAGGTGTAATAAATTATAATGAACTGTAGCAAATGTACAGATAAAAATTGTGAGAGGTCGACAAAAGGGTAAAGACATTTGTGCCTAACAGACACACTGGTGCTGTGTTTCAGATAGTAGAACCACAAAAAGTGTGGTTCTACTTCTTAGAGTAATCAATATATGATTTCAGGGGCATTGGATTATGTCAGGAAATGTGTTTGCAGAACTGAAGTGTACTCTGAAGAAAATTTTGTTAATATGTAGTGGGTTAGCATTGTAAAAAATTCAATAGCACTTTGGTGTTGGGTTTAAAAAAAACTTCATACAACTGAACACTTTGTTTAATTAATGCTCGTGCAAGTAATATTTCACTTGAATTAACAGTTAAAATATATGGCAGTGAGACAGAATTGAGATGAATGCCACATGAATTAAGCATATTGAAGTTTCATTCACACACATAGCAGATATGCTAGTTACAGTTCTTAGAATCTATGAACACACTTTTTTTTGCTTTCACATAATCTGCCTCTAAAAATCTTCTTGCAGCATATATTCGTTTTGGCAGCAAAATAAAATTTAGTGAAATTAAAATAGCTAATGCTGCACATTGCAATATTCTTCACAGAACACTGCGAAAGAGAGAGCTCACAAAATTTGCTTTTTCTGAAGATTAACAATGTACATTGCTGCTCACCATCATAGTTACTACGGTAAACAAAAGCTCTCCACATTGCTTTAAGCATGCTACTCTCCTGCATAAATTAAACAACATATTATCTCTGTAGTGTTTAGACCCTGCTGCTCACTATGAGGTAATATGGTAAAATTCAATAACGTCAGCTGGATGTGAATGTGACAACTACTAGCTTGAGCTAAAGTTACTGTATATTAGTTTTAGTTAATTTAGGCTAGCTTAGTGTAAGGGATGCCCAGTATCATGAGTTGCAGCTTATCTGTGGTTAAGCAAGGTTAGTTTTTATTCTGTGGTTTATTGCTACAATTAGCTAGTCTCATATCTGTGGGAGGTCATTTTAAAAATGTTAGACCAGGGAAGATGTAAATCAATTTGATTAGGCAGCTAGCTCACTATACATAGGTGAATTACTGCAAGTTCAGCTGCATTAGGCCAAGTATAGTGACACATCCACCTAGCTTTATATGGTGCAGGTTGGGTCATCGAATGGCCACAATCTGGTAAAGCTAAGTGGATAATTATTAAATGGCATACAAAGCATCAGAACAGACCCTGAAAATGACCAATATTTGCATTTGCTACATAAAAGAAGTACTCAAGGTTAATGTAATATATGCACAGATCTTGAGTAGTTGACAATAATAAGCTTATGAATGTGGTAATATCACAAGTCATGCATGTGTTCATGATAACTAATAGACAATAATGCCAGGGAAAGTATGGGAGCCAGTTATTATACGAAGCAATTGTAATGTAAATATGAAGAAATCAAAGTGGGCGAAAAGATGACTTGCGGGTGGCAAGTTATCTTTTCACCCACTTATCTTTCTTCATGTCTACATTACAATTACTTCTAACAAAATCCCCCATACTTTCCTTGGCATTATTGTCTGTTAGATCTCATTATTAATGTGTTTAACAAAGAAAACAAGCCCTTAAAATTTACACTTTCTTTAAGTCATGCATGTAGTTACACATCTATACAGGCACTTGTTTATTCGTTCAAATTAAAAATGTAGCCACCTCGTTTTATTTGTTATTACTTTATCTGCTGTCAAAAATGTATGCCTCATGATGTCATGAATTAAGGTGAATATTGACGAAAATGTCCTGTAAAAGATGCAGACTAAGTTATTAGTCTTACATTTCAATTAATTTAGATTGAGCACATCTTTCACCTAATGTGCTGTGAACAAAGCCTATGGTGGCAGAGAAAGGAATGGCAAACAAACATTGTGATTTAGTTATATTTGTAGTAACTAGATGTGTTGTCATGAAATTATACTACAAGCTCAACATTTTTATATTTGTGGGTATATAATATTAGTTATGTATACAATTTAGGAATCCATATGGGATGGATGCCCATAACGCTTGTAAATATTTATAATTTTCTCAAGTACCCACTGGGCCCTTAAATACGTCATTCTGGACTGTCCAAGACTGCCAAAAATACTGCATTAGTAGTGCCCACTGGCTGAAAATGCCATTTCAAGCAGTCTAAGACTGGTAGAGATGGAGGATAAAAGACTGTCATATGCCATTTAGTCACTGAGAAATAACTTGGCAATTCAATTAAAGTAGCACTTTATTTGAATGAAAGTGCATTTACAGTCAGACTGCTAGAAAATTTTCTACTGCATACATCATATGTGCACAAACTGTTCATAGTGGACATAGCTGCACACATTTTGGCATAATGAATGCAAGGCCTAGCAAAAAATTGCTTTTAATTTTGCCACTTGCTAACGCCATGCTCTTTTTCAGCAAAGTTGAGACTTTGCGAAGCTCACTTGGCCTCTTTAATTATTTGTTCCTGACAGTCCCTTACCACTTGAGGCAATTCTGTCAGCCAAGAAGAACTTTGTTTACAGTTTCTCAGATTTTTAGGGATGGAGAATCAAAGAGGCTCACTACGTTTGTGTAGCATGTGTGTGTTACAAATTTGTATGAACACAAAATTTGTATAAACACAAAATATATGTCTATATTAATGGGGAAGGTGGCAGGATGACAGACACATGCGACTGTTCCAGTATTTACGGTAAAAATGAAAAATTTTATGTCATGCACACACTATATATGAAGTCCTTGTGCTGCTCTAATAAACTTTCTGTGGAGTGCAATGACATGTGGTGCCTGTTTATTTTGAGTGAAGTTTTAAGTTAGTGGCTAAGAATATAAAGTAATGCACTCTTATCTCGTTTCTTTAATTCATTACTGCCATTACTGTCAGGTTGCTTACTTGATATGTGGGCTTGCCACTCAACAGAACTAAAAACTGACATTTATTTTCAAAAATAATTTTTCAAATATAATTGGGTGTCTACAACGTTAAATATATGTATTCTCGGGCCTTGGCCAGCATATTAATCAATACGCTCGTAAATTCGTATGCGATTATTAGGTGTTTTTAATGCTGCATATCTAGATAGTCTCTTTATTTACAATTTTTTTATTTTACTTTTATTCCTTTTCTTGTTGAATGCAGCGACAGTTTATTGCTTTTTACTTGATAGAAAGAACCTTTTTTTCTTATGTAAACATAACTACATGATGAAACATTTTTATGTATGCAATCATGCCTATCTTTCAAGTGAATGCGCACAACATGGCTACCGGCAATGACAGGCATTCAAGTTTTGCTCAGGCAAAGGTTTGTGCTCCAGATGGGGGCAGAGCAGCCTCACCAAAGATTTTTTCCTGCCCTGCCATTGCCCCCACAAGAGCCGACAGTGAAAAAATGCGCATGTTCCCTGCCTCCTTGCCAGTATGAGTTGTCCACTTTTCACAAAATTCCTACAATCTCTTTTGAAAGTCCCTTTGCAAGCATTGATAAGCCTTATAGCTTCTATGCTTCTCTGAATCAAGTGGACAGTGAAAAACTGTATAACAAGGATGAAACCCAGCACTTTCATGAAATCGGTAAAATAATTGAACAGGTAACTTCAGCCCTTGACGTGCCTTTCTCATTTCCTGTTAATGTTCTCTTTTCCATATAGTACAATCCAGTCTTGTCTTTAATTCCCTTTGTTCACTTGTACATTGTATATTTGTGCTTATACGTTTGTGTTATTTATTTTACACTGTCATGTTAGATATGCTGAAATAACTAAAGTTCCGGGCACAGTTTTGTAGCTTCACTGGCAATTGATTGGAGGAGTGGTTTCAGATGGGCTTTTTTATTTCAGCTTCTTCAGTGACATTAGGGTGTCCACAAACTAGTGAGTTTATTCAGCAAAGGTAGCAGAATCTACACACATGTGTCCTGCTTACTTGTAGTGATGGAAGTATATTTCACAAAGCTACATTCCAGGTACACATTCTATACTTATAAAAGGTATGGTTATGAATAAACAGAGCCCATGCCTAGTCCCATTCGTGCAATATGTTTCTGCTTTCATAGATTGGATAAGAGCCCTTATATGGCACTTAGAAAAGCATAAAGGCAAATCTGGTTCTCCAAGTAGCACGTGAATTCAGCAGCCCCGGGCAAATAAAGGGTCTCACAGTTTTGAGATCTCAGCTTGCTGAGATATTCAGAAGTTGAGGGCAAGGCTTACAATTTTAATAAGAATCAAGACGCAGCAAGTTGGGCACTTTGGTAATTTACACAGAAATTTGCAGAGCCAAACAAAACTATACAGAAACGACATATTAATGACTACCAATTACCAATTGTTAACAGAAATTTTATTGTAACTACAAATGTGTACATATTATATACATACACACAAAGTTGCATGTGACAAGAACTAAAGGACAACTGCAAAAGGATGTACTTTTGACCAAACTACATGTGCCAACATAACTAGCTAAAGACCAATGAGAAGGTAATTATTTTAGACGTCATGGAGCAATAATGAAGGCCATATGCAACACACATGCCATCTAACAATGTAAAAAGCCTCTACTAGTTCATAAGCTGCTGTCTCCTTTTGCTTCAATAGTACCTTGGCTTTCAGAAGGTACCACAGGCACTCTTGTATTGCCATTGTACCTGGAGGTGTGGATATTGATATTCAGACATGATATAGCTTGCTAGTAACAGCACTGTTTTTATTGATTGCCATGTTTGTTAACCAAATAAGCAAGCTGCAAACCTTACAGCACGATAAATTCAATGAAGGCGTCCATTCAAGTTTTCCTATACTCCCTGAGACGCACGTATAGTGATGATTTTTTTCTGTCTGGCAAGCATGTTGCCTTCCACATGAAAAGAGTTTTTCACATAGCAATAAATAGTCTCGATGAATTTGGTCCGAGCTTTATTATGCATCCTCGCTGTTTGTCCTGCTTTCGCAGCTTCCGCTATCAACAGCAGCACAAATATTGCCCAACTTGTCACATCCAAAAGACAACATTGTGGCCACCTTGTTTCAACTTTCTTCCACCTTGGTGAGACACCGTGCAGATCATGAACATTTATGATATGCTTATCTTTCTTACTTCTACCACCAGTTAATTCCTTGTTTTCTCTAGATTTCTTTTGCTCAAGAGAGCCAATTAAGCAATGTTCAGGATACCTTAACTGTTTTATATTTCCAACTGCCTCATGAAGCTCTTGTCCATCAAATCTGGACATCATTTTTTATAGAAAGCAGTAAAAAAAGAGGGGGCAATGGCATTATTGATAAATTCAGTGTTCTGGGAGATAGTCAAGGATAGATTTAACTAAACTTGGTGAATGCGTCTGACACATGTGCAGCCTTCCATGCCAGATACCGAGGCCTAAAAACCAAATGACAACGTTGCTTTCACTACCATTCCTGACATTATTTCTGTGATCAAAGTGCACACTGTGGTTCACATGGAACAGAATGTACAGCCCCCTTCACATGGAACAGAATGTACAGCCCCCTTTCTTATTAAAGTGATGATCTTGGGTTTGAATCCTATTGACAAGAAAGAAATGAGGACATGGAGATTAGGTATGGAGTTCTGATTTGTGCTATGTTTGCTTGCCTTTGGCTCTTTCTGTGGCTTACTAGAGGCAAATAATTCAAGATGTGTTGTGGAGTGTGTGGATAGTGTCATTGTATATCCAAATAGCCCAAGCTTGTGATGTTAGAAATTAAGGTGATGTTAGAATTAAGGCATTGCTGGGTGAATTGATCCCTCTCATTGGCTGACAAGGAGGGATAAATTGTGGTTGTGCCTGCCCCACTGTCAGGGAGAGGGCACTTATGGGTTACTAAAGCTCGGACTTAATGAGTTATTTAATACAATAAGGACACTGGCAATTTCAGTGTTTTGGAGATACACATGCACACAGTTCAGATGCAAAAGATGGATGCACCATCTCACTTTGTTGTGTCTGAGAAGGGGATGTGGCAGGACATTGTCTCTGGACACCTCCAGACAGGTCCGTAGCCAGACATTTTTTAAGTAGGCTTGCAAACCTTGAAAACTGCCTATTTTAATTATTTATTTTTGGTAAAACAACCTCTTTATTCGAATTTCAAGAAAAACTCGAGTCCCCCCCCCCCCCCTCCCTCTTCCGTTACGGGCCTGTCTCCAGAGATACCTTCCAGAAGTGTATCTCAAAGATCCTTTTCGAGTTGAGATCTCTGGTGATCAGGCACAATCTCTTGCGAAAGGAACATCTCTGCTGATTGCGTTCAGCAGCGATCTTGAATATATGCTCAACTCATTTCTACATCGAAGACTACCTTCACGTACAGGGGGGATGAAATTGGAATGACAATAATGAGAAACAAAACTTTTTTAACAATTGTGTTTCAGAAGCACTTGTTTTTTTTTTGGGGGGGGGGGCTATTATATGTTTGTTTATTTTTGTTATTGGCTGGATAGGTGACGTTACAGGCGGGTCAGCTTATATAATATGACCTGCAGGATCCTCTTCTTGATGTTATTCATTTAAATATATTGAGTGGATGTTGAAGACATCAGGTCGCTCGATTGCTCTGGACTCCCAGGGCCCAAATAGCCAAAATTCATAATATCTGGCACAATCGCAGCGCAACATTCCATTAATTAAAATGGCCAACGTCGCACACGCACTTGCGAAATGCACTGCGGACGACACAAAGCCCTCACGGGGAAGGCACAACTACAGGGGCAAATTTCTTCGCCAAATTTGTTGGCAGTCTGGCAACACTGAGTCCAAAATTTGGCAACTGATTCAAGCAACGCTAAACAGAACCTTGCCCTCGTTACAACGTCGACCCTTTAGCGAAAATATGCCACGTTGCATGCCTTGGAGCTGCACAACGTCTCCGTGATTTAAAAAAAAGCTCCGACACTACGACACTACCAGCACGCCGTTCCGCTGCAACAGCGCGGGTACGACAATTTGATGACCATGGAGGAAGGAATGTTGACGACGCACGCGTCACAGTGTGCATATTCGTTTGGCACGTATTACAAGCATGCTCAGACGAGAAGGCGCTCACAGTGCGATCGAGAAGCTACAGCGATATCTAAAGCAAGGGTAAACGTGTTCCACAGAGGTGTACGGGAACCACAGTAGTAAAGTCACCATGTCGGCACTTAAGAGGATTTTTTAAAATAAAATAACGTTGCAGCTGATAAATAAACGCGACTGCGGCGCAGGTGGAAATAAAAGCAAGGAAACAAACCGTGCACGATCTGATCGATCAAGCAAGCTGGACATCGAATTCCGCCGAATGCGGATCATGTGTGCATGCGTGTGTTTTCGTAATTGTGGACTAGTTAAGCGATTTTATCCACTTATTGCTTGCGAGAAACGAACGAGTATTGTTACGGCCACTTATATATATTTTCCAGGCACGGACACTTCGTAATGCACTTTGTAAAAAAGTGCTCAACAGTGAAAGGAAACCTACTCGCTCACCCCCCGCGTCCCTCCCTCTCATTCTCTAGGCGTACAGGAGTAAGTGTTGCAATTCGTCCTCCCGTTTCTCTCGTTTTGACGAAGGACTAAGCAGTTGCTCTCCGAAATTTGCGCACGGCACGCATGCTTCTGCAGTTCATCCTTTGTTGGAGTAAAGCGCCCTTTTCGGATGAACGGCGCAGTTACTCCTCAAAACTTTTTAGAGTGTATGACCATTACACGGCGGTAAGCTTTGTGGCCGGGGACGAGCTGAAGCAGCGGCAGACGGAAGACAGCGGGCCGAAGCGTCAGACGCAGGCGATCCATGTTCCGGCCAGGGAACGCGGTCGTCCACGCTTCTGCCGTCCAACCACCAGCTGGGGCGGCATTGCCGGCACGAGTACTGCATCTCGGGGCGCGGCCTGGCCTGCTGTTCTCTTCCTTGCCGAGGTCATCACGGATCTCGGCGAGGCGTCTCCACGGTCAGCCGTTCGGCACAGCTATGAACGTGGCCTGGCTAATGGTCACAGTTGCGCCGAGCACCGCGTCTCGACGCAAGCTGTTCGCTGGACGGGCTGGCCAATTACACGCATGGAGCATCGAGTCGCCGATGCGGGTTGGCTGCTCCGTAGTCGCACTCACGCCGTCAAGCGCAGTCGTCACGAGAGCGTCGTACATCGGCAAGTGAGCCCACTCCGTAGCGCCTTTCCACCGCCTCCTGCCCTGCACCTCATCGGCGTCTGTAGTACTGCCGATCTGGCTCTTAGGTTTTCGAACGTTCCTACTTGAACGCTAATTGGTCCTCTTTAAAATCAAGCTTAGTCCTCTCTGTTGGTTGTACTTACCTTTTGTGCCTCATTGTTTTCTATGTTTTTCCATGTTTTATCATAAACGCGGTGTGTGTTGTTACCGCGTCATCTCAAAGTCCATTTCTCCTAACACGGCACGGAAAACAAGCGTGACGAACCTTAGCCCCGAAATAGAATAAAATTTTCATTACAATATATATATATATATATATATATATATATATATATATATATATATATATATATATATATATATATATATGTAATGATATCTAACAGACAATAATGCCAAGTATAGGGGAAGATATTAGACCAAATTGTAATGTGAATATGAAGAAAAGTGGGTAAAAAGATAACTTGCCGTGGGCAGGATCCAAACCTGATACCTTAGAATGACGCGTTCGATGCTCTACCACTGAGATACCACGATCCCCCCAGCCGCTTTATAGGGTTTATATGTGAATTAAACGTGGGAGTGTCAGTCAGCGCCACCATTAGCCATGACGGCGAGTGCGGCACACTCTTTTGAGCCTGTTTGGCGTCCCGTAGCACGTTAACTTGTTACGAGTGGGCAGCTGACCAGTAGTCCCTCGTATACAACCTAAACGCACTAAGTCTGCCAGTACGAGACCCTCGTTAATGAATAAGGACAGAAGTGTGTGCCTAAGGGCTCGTTTTTCCGTGTTTTTACACAATACTAATAAGACCTAACAGACAATAATGCCAAGGAAAGTATAGGGGAAGATATTAGACCAAATTGTAATGTAAATATGAAAAAAAGTGGGTGAATAGATAACTTGCCGTGGGCAGGATCCGAACCTGCGACCTTCGAATTACGCGTTCAATGCGCTACCACTGAGCTACCACGACAGCTATCCCCCCAGCCACTTTAGAGGGTTTATATGTGAATTAAACGTGGGAGTGTCGGTCAGCGCCACCATTAGCCATGGCGGTGAGTGTGGGACACTCTTTTGAGCCTGTTTGGCGTCACGTAGCACGTGAACTTGTTACGAGTGGGCAGCTGACCAATAGTTTCTCGTATACAACCTTGTGTAAAAACACGGAAAACGAGCCCTTAGGTACACACTTCTTTCCTCCTTATATATATTCAGCCTCTGGTTCAAGAACCACGAAGGCGAAATCACCAACTGGTCCGCCTTCAAGACCACCATCGCCGCGGTCTTCGGTCGTCCCGCCGTGCGCCGGCTTCGCGCCGAACAGCGTCTTCGTAGTCGAGTCCAGCGCAGGGACGAGACCTTTACAAGATACATTGAAGATGTTTTGTCTCTTTGCAAGCGCGTCGATGAATCTCTAACCGAACGCGACAAAATTAAGTACATCATCAAAGAAGTTGACGACGATACCTTCCAGATGCTCGTCGCTAGAAATCCACAGACCGTCAGCGATGTTGTCCAGCTCTGTCAGGAGTACGACGGGTTGCGTAAGCAGCGCGTCTCGACGCGCAGGGCCGCTGAAGATACGGCTGAAGTTTCCGCCCTCGTGCGCGACGTCGCTGCTGATCACACCGTCTTATTTCCCCACATCAAACAATTCATTCGTGAAAAAGTTGCGCGTCAGCTTTCTCTTGTGGCCGAAGCATCCGCGCCAGTGACCTCGTTAGACCCACGTCTACGCCAGGTCATTGAGACACAGGTCACGCAGGCACTGCCTCCATCGCCATCTGTCCCTATGCCGCTGACCTACGCTGCCGTCGTTGCTAGACCCCCAGCCCCACCTGTCTCTGGCGCATAGCGGGGCACCGGGTCCTCCTACCCTACGACGTTGCCTACATACATGGCACCCCATCCCGTTTCACCCCCAGCACCTTCTGTCGTTAACCCATGGCGCACCTTGGACAATCGACCCATCTGTTTCGCATGCAGTTTCGTGGGACATATAGCACGCTACTGTCGCCGTCGCAACTTTCAGCCTCCAAACCATGGGAATTCTGCAAATTACCAGGCTGCCCAGAATCCCCAGCGACCATCTTCTCCTATCACCAACTCATTGTCCCCACGACGCCCCGTCGATTCTCGCCGGTCATTACCACCCCGTCGCTGATCTGTCTCCCCGATGCTTCGGTGCACGAGCCCCGCTCGAGAGGAAAAATGACAGCCGCAGTTCCGGAGGCAAGAACTGCGTCGTCGTCGAACTTTCTAAGACCCCCTCTTTGTCCGACTAACGAAATTGATGTGCTAGTAGAAGGTGTTGCTGTACGTGCACTTGTCGACACAGGCGCCGTCGTTTCTGTAATTAGTGAAAAACTGTGTCGCGATTTGAGAAAAGTTACAACGCCGCTTACGAATCTTGCTCTGCGTACAGCCACCTCCCATTTCATCGCGCCGACAGCTCAGTGCACAGCACGCGTTCTTATTCAAGATGTTTGGTACGCCGTCAACTTTGTTGTTCTCCCACGTTCATCTTACGACGTCATACTAGGATGGGATTTCCTTTCTACCCATCAGGCCCTCGTCGACTGCGTTCGTGCTGAACTCACGTTGACGAATCCGTGCCTTGATATCGACCACCACAGTCCCTCGAAAGTGTTTGCCGCAGCTGACGTCCGCATCGCGCCTTTGTCCGCCGTCCTAGTGCCTGTGTTTTCCCCTGCTGCCACTAACTCGGCACTCCTGTTCCAACCAACTATATAGCTAGTGTGCAACACCGAACCATCGTCCTCCCGTTTGCCGTCATCAACTTTTCCAATGGTTCAGCGGTACTTTATGCGTGCAACGTTTCTGCTTGCCCGTACATCCTGCTACGCGGCGAGTGTCTGGGAAGCCTCGAGGCCTTAAATTGTATTTTCGAAGACCCGATCTATCCAGACAAGCCATTTTTACCGACTTGTGCCATTACACCCGCAACTGACGCTAATGAACCTACCCAGGCAGCACGCCGCCGTTGGACCAATCTTGGACCAACATCGGCTAACATGCGCACCGACGTCGGGCCGACGTCGGAAGTGCAACTTCTTCTAATGTCGGGCCGACGTTCAAGCCAATGATGGGCCGACGTTTTGCCGATGTTTTAGCCAGTATGCAACCAACATTGGGCCGACGAAGGCCCATCGTATTGCCGACAAAGCTGCCAATGTTCGGCCAACATTGGGCCATATTTCAGCCAATCACATGCCATTTTTACGCCGATGTTTGCTGCACGACGAATATTGGCTACGGATGTACGACCGACATTGGACCAATCCAGGGCCACATTGCAGCCAATCAAATGCCGTTATTACACCGATGTTTCCTGCACGACGAATATTGGCTACTGATTGGCTTGCCATTATGTAACCATTATTAGTAGGGAATTTTTCTTACCGGAAGATTTAAACAATATGCCTCGATGACCCGCTCTTGTAGCTTTGCAGCCCTATATACTTGGGGCAACAGAAAATTGAATGCTGAGAACTGAAAGCAGTTACTAGATCTATTTCATCTTTTATACCTCATTCCCTTTGCTAACACTAGAAGCGTAGTTTATTTTTTTACCAATTTATCTTTTGCAATAGCGAGTGCTTTATTTGGTACTGGTATTTGGTACAGCAGATCGAAAAAAGTCGTTAGGAAGTAAATGTTGAAAGCGTATGTCCCCCACTTGCAATCCCCACATATGTCCCCCACATGGTAATCGAGAATATTCATAGTTTAGAGCATTTTTTTGTAACTAAAACATGGTGATGGTGCTTCCGAATCAGCATAAGCTAGCCGAACAGTGCACCACCGACAGTCTGCAGACTATTTATTCATTGTTTTTTTTTATTTATTTTGGTACAACAAAAAATGTATACATTGAAAAATATATATACACAACTAAAAAAAGGCCCGCTCTACTGCAGGTCAGGTTGCGTTGGGGGCACAGTGACAGTGGTGCTGTCAAGGCCCTGGCTGCTGTGGCTGGGCAGGAAGCCAGCTGCCGCGAGCAGCCGATAATCTGCACTCTGAGAGTGGGGATCATCGGGCTGCTCCACAACAAATGCTTCTCTGAAGCGCCGCTTCCTGCCCCCACAGCGATCACCAGACCCTGGCAGCCACCTCTTAATAAAGTTGAGGGCCTCCGCCTGGTCGCACCCTGCTTTTTGGCAGATGACATCTGCATACAAGAACAGAAATACCATAGTACACATGAAGCACTGCAGTACAGAGAATACACTAGGGTACACACACATAAAACAATGAACAAGTCTAACCTGTCACTAATCTACAGAGCCTCAGGTTCACAAAGGCCCTTTTCCCTTTTCTGCCATGAAGGCTGTACAGCACTTGCACGTCATGTGCCAATACAGCCTTCATGGCATTCACACCAATTTCTCGCAGGCCACGTCCCCCAATCTGCAGGAGGTGCTTGCACTGTAAAAAAATGCAAGAAGCATAGATGGGGTGAACGCAACAGCACATCGAAATGTTTTCATGATAAAAATCTGCAAGAAGAGGACACTGAAAACAACAACTTGAATTTTTGGGCATCACAACATTTCATTGTTTTTTTACGCTAACTTCAACTCACTTGACCTAAAATGGTTTCCACATTAGCCCTCTCACACTCAGTGTGAGAACCTTTCAGAGTCCTTCTCTGAATGCAGTTTCGCTGTTATGAAATCAAATACAACACTGTTATAACCCTTAATAAATATTGATTCTAGCTATGAAATAGTATAATTACTTTGTACAGTGCTCAAATTCCAATACACGTTTCTTCGAGGTTACAATGTCTTTGCCTGAATGTTGACCAGGAGTAGCTTCTACAGGTGAAAAACGATAAAATATGTGGAATTCAAAAAGAAGCTTGGACATGTTTTTAATCAATGCATTGTAAGCAGAGCGCAACAAGATAAATGAACATGATCAAGGCGTACTAAGAGGCAACCTTAGAGCAACCAAATCTTGGTCATAGATGAAACTGATAGAAAAATAAAGGTCGCACTAGATGGTCGCACCATTTGCTGTTTATATTTTTCTGTGATAGCCAACAAAGAGGCATGTCGCTACAGAAATCTCCTCACAATAAACAAAGGTGCATTTTTCTTCACACTGCGAAATTGGGTGCATGTTAGATTTTTAAAAAAAGTAAGAAATCGGCTAACACAAGGCAGGGTGAACTGTAGCGCAAAGTAGAGAGAGCCGCAGCGGACACGAAATAGGGTGATAAATGAACAAAATTACTGAATGTCTGTTTTAAGCAGGCTATTGCTAGTCACAGCCCATCAAACACACGATGCCGCCTACATCGTCTGCTAGCTTAGGACAGTTCACTCGGACTTCACAGACTATAGTAAATACAGTCGAATCTCATTAATTCCAACACACTTAATTCGAACTGACGCTGTGGTCCTATCAAAGCTATACCGCGCTCCGAAAATGCTCTCAGCACCCCGCCCAATCCTGCGGTGGCACTTCAGACACCTCATCGCTGTGCTTGAAGAAGAAAATGAAGAAAAGGAAAAAAAGACTGCGGTGGAATGTTTGCCAAATGCCAATCTGCGACATTCCTGTGCCCCGCTTCGGCTTTTTCCGTCCCTGCCACGTAGAGACCCTTCTCCTCTTAACACTGCGCATGAAGAGAAAGAGGGAAAAAAAAGCTGTCGCAGAGAGTTGGCTCTCTCATGCCGATCTGCAACGCGCCGGTGTCACGCTTCCCTGTTTTTCGTTCCTGTTATGTAGAGACTCTTCTCCTTTCAACACCACGCATGAAGAGAAAAAAAAAAAAAAAGCTGCCGCGGAGTGTTTCTCTCTCGAATGCCGATCTGCTTTTCTCCAGGTGGAGACGCTCCTCCATTCTCATCATGTGCTGGCCACGCTCCGGCTGCAGCGCAGATGGTAACAGTGGAAACACAGTTGTCTTCGAAGAGTGTCAGCACTGTACATTGCCGCGCGCAACTTCTTTTGCCAGGAGAATACTGAAGCCGAAGTACAAATGCTTTGCAAACTGCCCGCAAAACTTGTTGACTCGTTGCAAGGCCAACGTGTACAGACATGTATTGACTACTTTAATTAATGACGGATGTCCTGTAATTTGTGAATAAAACTTCTCCATGCACATGCATCACTGCATGGTGAGCCCTCCGCTCGTTTACCGTATTTACTCTATTCTACCGCGCCCTCGATTGTAACGCGCGCCCAGTTTCCACGACAAAAAAAAAAAAAAAAAAAAAACTAATACATCGGTTGCAACGCGCACCCTTTTTTCTCGTTGGCCCGCTTGATCACACCACTCGCGAAAACGACTCTTTTTGAGAGCGTCTTCCGTTTAAATATGAAGTACGGGGGAAGCTTATGCCTATCTGACGTGCAACAGAGCATTGCTGTCACTCTAGTTTTACCGTGGCCCGATGTCAGTACACAAACTTGCTTCGCCCCCTTCTCTTAGACGGTTGTGGTGCCAGGCATGTCGAAGTAAAGAGGCGTGTGATCGGCATTCCCGATTTGCCCAAGCAGGTAGCCGTTGTTGTGCCGCAAGTTTAGGAGGAACCTCTGAAGACTCTGAAGCTTTTTTTCGTACTCCTCCGGCAACTTCCGGCATATGCCCGTTCGCCTTCGGAGGGAAAAGCCTTTTCTCTTCATAAAGTTCGTTAGCCAGCACCTGCTCGCTTTAAAATGGCTCTGCATTAGCCCTTTTTCTAAGGCTAACTGCATAGCCTGCACTTGGAGCAGTTCTGTCGTCACAAGCCGCTGTGCCGCTCACTGCTTAATCACATACTCGCCGAGCAGCTCTTCAATTTGTGGAAACCGACCCTGCTGTGGTCCACTGAAGCCTTTGCGTGAATCTTTGCTGTCGACAATATTCTGCTTTTGTTTCCGCCAGTCCCGCACGCACGTTTCGGGAACTCCGAATGACCGCGATGCGGCCCGATTTCTGCCCGTTCCGGCACAGGCGACGACTTTTCTTTTAGAAGCAGCATTGTGGTGCACTCGTCGAGTTTTTGGAGTCGGCCCTACCATGCCGTCGATGCTAATATACTACAAGATGACGAACTCCTCAGCACACGTATGAAGTGCCGCGCATGGGAAACACATAGGCAGAAATGACCGACGCGCCATGCCGACGCACGTAGGGGGCGGCCATTTTGTAAGTGGCGATGGCAATAGAATTACCATATTCATTTTTTTTCGTACTCGATTCTAACGCACATGCGATTTATGAACTCTCTTAACCGGAAAAAAGGTGCGTGTTAGATTCAAGTAATTACGGTAACTTTCATTATTTTGAACTTCTTTTAATTTGAACAAATTTTCTGGCCTCTTTGAGTACGAATTATTCGTATTCGACTGTAGTGCAGTGGCTCATGAGATAACCTGACTAGTTTGTTTCCCGAAACACAGTATCTTAAAGCAGTACTAAATTTCTGCATGTTACATAGGCATATTAAAAATCAAGAAATATACACCAAAGCCGCAGCCACAGCTTTACTCTGCACAGCTGCCTCTGCTGCCCCCACTTCTCCATTTGTACCAGCAGGCAGCCGGGGAAGGTCAGAGGGGCGCTGTGCTGGCTGGGCGTGCTGAGGCACGGACAAGAGCCGTACCTTGTGCTTCTGCGGTCGCACCTCCTGCAGAACCTGTCTTTGTTGCTGCCGGATGCCAAGTTGGATCCGCAGGATCCGTAGCAATAGAGCTGAAACATACAAGAGTACATACCATATTTACTCGCACAATTTGCATCCTCACATAATTTGCTCACCAGTATAATTAGCCAGCCTGCTTTACTACAAGAAACTTTTTGCTCGCATACTTTGCCCTCCCCAACCAGCCCGAGCCACCTTGCCAGCACACACACACAGACACATTTGACTTCATGATGCTCTGGTCAGGCACATCTCTTGTCGAGCAGGCGAGTGCAGTCTTACACAAAATGGACTGAGTGCAAGGTCCCTTCTTCCATGAACTTTTATGCTTTCCCTAGAATATCGAACTTGAAAACTGAAACCTGTTTATGTGTAGTCCGAAATGCCTAAAGGTTTGCCTCCTATCTTCCCTCCTCTTCCACGGCAAGAATGTATTCCCGAGACACAGCACAGATGTTGAACGCGTGCAAGGACCTGTCACATCAACTAGATGAGGCAGGTTTTCGCACTCATTTTTTTTTCGGTTTCGCCATCTGGCCATTGCGTTTTTACCGTTCCTTGTGATAGGCTACAATAATTATATACGAGGCAGATTGCTGTTATAAAGCTTACCAAAGAAAACTGAAACCGTGCTACCGCTAAGCACATCAGCGTGGAGTTCTTCGACATGCAATATTCAGTATGGGAGCCAGCAGAAGAGTGCGTTGAATAAGACTTAGCATAGAAGCTTGAATGTGTTGGTTAGATATCGGAGGGAACACAACGCAATAGAAGACTGGGACAAGGAATGGACACACACACACATGAAGGGCGACACACACAGCACTGTGTTGGCATCGCGCTTCCTTGTCTGCATCTTACTTTACGTTGGGTTCCCGACAATTATTGGAGAGTACTTATGTTCTCTGGTATAACCCTGTCGTGGGAACTGGTTTTTGTGAGCACTGTTCGGAAGAACTTCAAGAAAATGGGGGCATTTGAACAGGCTTAGCAAACAAATGACAATCCGCTTTGAGACAGCTGTGACAGCGCCTGCAACATATATTCCCAGTTGAGCTTTTAGGCCAGCGATTCCTACTAGCTTCGCACATGACCGGATTGACAAAAAAAGTACACATAATACGCGAGTATATACCGCATTTGACTGTAGCTTTGATGAACCAGGCAGATACACAAATTTATCCAAAACTCCATTGATTCTGTTGCAAAATTATTCAACAAACAAATTGTGATGTTATCCATGTTACTATACGATTGTGGCACTTAACCATTGCAGCTTTCCAGGAGGCACACAGTGCAGCGTTAGTTCACCACTCGCAGTTAATTGTATGCAGTAGGTTGCTCACAGCAACTGACTGCATGCAATGGTGAACATCTTGCATGCTTGCACCGCTGTTTCAGCATGCTGGCTGCTTCCCATACGGCTATCAATTGATGTTCACAAAATTGGGAAGATGAAGAAAGACTACACAGTGCCCTCTGGCCACCCTATACTCCAAACCTCCAGCCAACAAACAAACAAAAGAAACAGAAGTATGCAAATGAATATTATTCCTAATGCAGCTGGAATGGAGTGTAGTTTTCACCAATTCTGTGTGTTAAGTCAATATGGGGTGAGTTAACTCCATAAAGTAGCTTTTCTCATAACAGTGTTCACTCTATTGTAACACAAGGAGTGACTTCATAGCATCTAGAAGGAAAAATAGAATCTTCAGTATTTGATAGAAATGTGAGGCTCTACCTTAAAACAACAATAATGTGGAAAAAGAACTCATTACATTCGAAAAAAATAAGGTAGCACAGTTGATCCCCTTTACAAGAGACACTGATGTAACAGACAAACGGGGATAAGAGGCACCAGTGTGCAGGCTGACATTTGGCCCATCATGCATCAGGCACTCCGTAGATGCGCCTGTGCAGCCGGGAGCCCTGCAGTCAAGCATGCTGAGCAAGACTGTTGACCACTGTACAATGACACATTGCCACAAAATTTCAGAACTTCATTTCACAGACTTCTGCAAAAGCTTCTTACACTCTTGCATAATTTTTGCACAAGCTTCTCTCATTCTTGCGTGATTTTCGTCAGAACATATAAGTGTTTGAAGTTGTATGTCCCCAAAAACTTGCACAATACAAATAGCATACATTAAAGTCTATCACTTAATACGTGCATAGTGTAACAATGAAAGGAAACTCACGCATGGTTTGCTCCTAGCCTTCCCCGTGCAGTGCCTCCTTGAGCCTTGGAGAGCACTGTACAGCTAGAGCAAAGTAGCATCAATCCAGTGTTAATGGCAGGTTAACAAGACAACAAAACTAACCCCCACATTCATAAACGCTCCCCGACTCGACTTTCACCCTTCACTTGATAGAGTTGAGCACTGTGCCGCTGCTCGTTTGAAAGCGACGCTGCACTACTCAAGAATCACAGCAGATTATTGCTGACATGCAGCAATTTTCTCTGCTTAGAGACGGCGCTCCCATCAGCCATCTCAAGTGAAGGTGAAGCGTTGAGTGGAGGGACGTTCTAGAATACGGGGGTAAGATTGGTTGCAAAAACACTACAATAGACACACTTAATTTTTACACTTCATCTATATTGTACAGCTACACACATTCTGCATCCTTATAATGCAACATATACATACAGGCTTATAAAGTAAACACTGTAGGCTGCTCAAATAACACCTACACAAAAAAATTACCCAAAAGTGGCCATGCGCAAAGTACTTTTATTTGAAACTCACAAAACTTTTGCGGTGATGGAGAATAAATAAGACAGGTTACGCTTGGAGGCACATGAGACCTTCGCAGCTTTCATAAAGTACAAAAAACAATATGGTATGTGTGTGTGTATGTATGCATGAAGCTTCAGCCTTTACATACGGTTTCTTGAAAGAATCGACTATAAATTTTATGGCACCTGTGTCCTTCAGCGCAATTGAAAGCCTGCTGATCAGTGTGTGCAATTGTGGAATAGTTACATGGAACACCTAAAATCAAATTTTTCTAGCTAGGAAATATGCAGTTGTGTATACACAACACATGCTGCAAACAGTGGGAGGTGACCACAAGAGTGATTTGAGTGTAAGCGGCAGTATTCCGCATTCATGCACCCCGCCATTTTCAACTGTTGCCCAAAAGCAGCACTACTTTAGCGTGCTACTTTTTTTTGCATCATAAACAGCACGGAATACAGCGAGGATGAAAACAACATATGCAATTAAATTTTGAGCACTATTTATGGTGCGCATGATTGATTGATTGATATGTGGGGTTTAACGTCCCAAAACCACTATATGATTATGATAGACGCCGTAGTGGAGGGCTCCGGAAATTTAGACCACCTGAGGTTCTTTAACGTGCACCTAAATCTGAGCACACGGGCCTACAACATTCCCGCCTCCATCGGAAATGAAGCCGCCGCAGCCGGGATTCGAACTCGCGCCCTGCGGGTCAGCAGCCGAGTACCTTAGCCACTAGACCACCGCGACGGGGATGGTGCGCATGAAAAAAAAAAGGCCTTTGTACAACGACGAATTCATAATTTGCCTTCACGGACCTTCTGTTAGGCTGCACCACATACAGATTTTTTGTGGCTTCCAAAAGAAATTTGAAAAGAAAAAAAAAATAATAACCGTGTTTACTCTCGTCATGAGCGCACTCACTAAGTCACCCTCATTTCAGTCGCCAAAATTTTGAATTTTTTTTCTTCCACATATTAAACACACACCTTACGTTCATCCGCTGAAGTCCCTTGGGCTCCCCCCCCCCCCCCCCCCTTGCCGTCTTAGCTCGCTGCCACGTGCCATTTTATTTTTGTTTCTATTTGTTCACGGAACGTCCCCTGTCGTTTTTAATTATCTCTTGTAACATGTGTGGCATTATCTTGTTCCCGAGGTGCCACATGTGCTTTGCTATGTAGATGCACCATTAAACTAGTATTTTTGATCAACTGTGCATTTCTGATGTTTACCTTGCAAGTACGTAAAACTGGCATGCTTCTTGATCTACGATACACATGTGGATTGTCTCACTTTGAAGGAAAAGTTAGCATACAATGGTGTAAATGCTTAGAATTTGAAATATTGAGGCAGCAGCACACCGGAGATGATCATATGGTAAAAAAACAAGTGCTGCCTTATTACTGGCAAGTTGTCACTTATATGTACAAATAAATTTTGCGAGCTAAAAAAAGTACAAAAGCACAGCGAGGCTATGATGTGGTTCAACCTGTGGATTCGCTTCATTTATCACGCCATATGATGAAGCTTCCTTTGGTAAAACTGCCCAGATAAAAAAAAAAGTTTGCTGTCCAATACAGCAACTGTACAAAGTGTGCACGTGCATTTCGCAGCGCCTTTTCGTCACTTCCGAAATGCGCCACCAACATGCCCGGGCACCAACCGAATCTATCGCCTACAACTGCCATGTTGTCTCCTCGTGCTTGCACCCGTTTAGTTTTGCCTCACGATGCAAGTTTGAGAAATTATGAGCTGCTAGTGAGGCAAGTTGATTTAGTAGTCCACGCAGAGGGAGCAGAGCTTAGGGTGTTTCTTCGCTGAAAGTTATAACCTGAAATTGAGAACGCACATTCCGATTTTCCTAAAAGTACCAGCGTATTTGGCTGGTGCAGATTAACAAAAGCTACTTGAAGAAACTTTGCAATATTTGCATCTTCAGGTGCAACTTCATTACGGGTAAGTGCCACAGCCAAGTATTTACCTGCAAACAGATATAGCTTACCAAGATACTGTACATACAAACTTGTCCACAGTTAAAATTAGATGGCGAGAAAGGCGGTTAAAATCGTGATGGCGATCGCGGAGATTTGGTATTGCATTGAAACAAACTATAAAGAATGGGAAACAATATTAGTTCACTTTGAAGTATAGCCGATCGGTTCAAGTTGGGCGTCAGGATTTTTTTTTAATTAGTCAATTAATTCTATACACGGTCTCTATAATGTTCAGTGACTCCACTGTACATTAGCGTACAACAAAAGCAAAATACAAAGTGAAAAGTGTGTTAAAGCATACGCGAAAAATAAAGTGATGACTGGCATTACCGCGGCACACACCACGCAAAGTCGCTATCTGCCTTGTATAATATTTTCCTTGACTATTTCCACAAATTGCAATCAAAGAGGCTCAAGCTCAACATCAGCACTGTTTAAAACACTTTGGGGGGGGGGGGGGGGCATTGCTACTTTGGTGGCGTAGGCCGTGACAATATATTCATAATATTATATCTCTTGTAAACTTGCCTAGCTCTGCACGACTAGTTTTCGATGGGAGCAGCTGCGCTTCGCATATCCACTCTTAAAATTGCGGCTCGAGAGATTTTGAGCTTTCACTTGTTTTTGGGCCAGGCAATTTGTAGTGAAAGCAAGATAATAGGCCCTCATAGGTTGTGGCGGGCAGCCGGTGTACGCCGTGGCTGGTATATGTGTCGCACATCTTGATTATCTGGTCTTGTATCGAGTGAACGAGCGAGGCCTTCCTAATCCAATGAGCTCGTTAAAGTAAGACAACAAAAAACCACAATGCTTCCACATCGTTCACAGCAACAGATGACGAGCCTCCAACAAACCGCACTGCAGCACGTGAACTGCCGTAGGTACCCAGGGAGTTACCCGGGCATGGCGGGAGAGGGCGACAACGGCAGAAGTGACATCACAAGAACACTATGTATAAAGGGGACATTTAAAGACTTTTTTCCCATTTATAAACTTCGTGCACTGTTCTGTCACAATTTATAGCTCAGAATAGTTGTATTTTGAAAAGGGCACTAATTCATAAGCCCAATGGTTCAAGGATGGGTGCATTTAGGGGGCCCATTGTACGTTTTACTTATGCCCTTCAAGAACTTGCTTACAGGGCCAAAGTCCTGTTTCATAAAGAACACGCTAGTGCGTGGCCAGCAGTCCGTCAAGCATTAGTGCTGGTGAGATTTGGAAATCCAGCGCATGAGCATCCTCATCTGCTACTTCTCTGCTCATGCTCTCGGGGCTTACTTGCGAGGCACGGTCCTTCGCACTTTTCATTTTCCCACTGTAAATCAACTGATACCAACTCTGCCTTCCATTATTTAATAAACCAATATTTCATGGTCACGAGGACGAGCTTAAAATGTTTGCTACATCAGACCTGAACAGCACTTTGAGTCATCGAAACTTGCTAGTTGCAGCGAGCATTATGCGAAAAATATGATGTGCTTTACGGTGACAACTTGCAAAACACTGCAGCAACGATTAAAATCATGCATTTTTTGTGCTCACAGGAAATCCCTGAAGCAGGAGGCACTGGGCTAAATAAATTGTGCAGCTAAAATACGGATGCGCTTTCCAATGCTGTCATGCGTACAGGCGGAGAAATGGCAGACAAAACTGGGCGCACCCCGATTCTATGCGCATGCGCCCCATTCACAAGCCTCGCTGCCAGTTAGCACCACATGGCTCACTGTCCATGAGATCGCTTGTTTCCTGTAACAGTGGACCATACGGTACACCTATTTAAAAACGAGGATAGAATGTATATAATGCAGCATCTGATGAAGCCATGACGATGTGTTGCTGATGAAATCTGGAACTCTAGTTAGTACCCTTATTGTTAACCAGCCGACCGACTAGCAAAATGATTTGCGACTGAAATGATGGCATCTACACCTGCCCTTAAAGGGACACTGAACAAAGTTTTTGCCGCCGAGATTTTCAGCTAAAGTGAAAGATTGGGCCATGAAATTCATAGACAATAATAATTTCAAGCAGAAACTACGAAAACATACTGAATTTAATGAGCCTTTTACAAAATGCCGCGTCTAGCTCTTAGACACGGCGTTTTTTAAAAGGTCGCGACATTTATTTTTCAATTTTTTTTGTTATTCAAGACAAATCTACGGTGCATTGTTCACAGAAAAGAAAATTGCTTCGGTAAGATTTTTTTGCGAGCAGCTTACTAATTTTAAGGCAGGCGCGTTGATTTGTGAACTGAAGGATGCGAGTGATCGATCTTGCCTGCTAGTGGCTAGGCGACAAAGGCTTTACCTCATGTCCTGGTGTAGCTAAGTCACGCAAATGGAGCAGAAAATGTGCATTATTATTTATTTCACCTAAATATCACACGTATGTGACTTCTTGCCGGTGACAGGTGATCAGGATGAAGTCGACAAGTTGCAAATCTGAACAAGAATTCACTCGAATGAAAAACCAACCTATACTCACGTGCACGGTAAAGTCGAACACGTCGTCCGTCAATGTTGTCGCTGATGCCCGAAGGAAAAGAGAAGAGGACAAGCGACGGGGTCGTCTCTTTCTATAAAGTCGGCGGAACTGCCAGAACGGCCAACACAAAAGGCATCGGGTTGACATTCCTCCATCTGGGCATCAGTCGCTCCATCCGGGAATGCAGCTGCTACTGGTTCTACTACTATCCTCTTCCCCGTGCCTCTTCCCGACATTGCAGTGTTGCTGCCATACTCGCGAACCTTTTTAAATTAAAGCACGCAATCATGTATTATCGTGCGCCATACTAAACTTAAAAACAGTGCGCCGGTACATGAGATCACGAAGCGCGGTCCACGCCATCACAAGAGCAATTAGAGAAATGAAACAAAGAAAACAAAAATGTATAAAATATTTTGTCTCAATACGATCCGCAATCCAGTTTCCTGCAGCGGCTTTTGGCTCTGTATTAACGGCCAAGCCAGTGCCAAGCCAAGCTTGCGTCCCTGATCAGCTGTTTGTTTCCATCGAGAATTCAACAGTGAACTGGCAATTTGTTTAGATGATATTGCTAAAGGGCTTGAAATTGAATATTTCTCTACGTACTACTGCTGTACTTTTCCTCTCTGTTTCCTGATCACAGTGATGAGATTGAGGAGGTTACAATTTAGAAAACAGCAAGTGCAGCTCAAGCATTGCTAGTATCGCTGTTTCGGTAATAAAATGTTACAAAGATTTTGCCCCGCGACCTGCTTGCCGTGTTCGAGCACCCAGTAGAAATTTACGGTGTTGCGTTTGAAAGAGTTGAATAAAATTGCAATATTACGAAAGAAAGGCTCTGAAGCAACATCGCATTTTATCAGGCCTACACCTCCCACACCTAGACGAGTAAAACTAGTCGATATTATCTTGCAAAGCTGTGTATATTATTTAAAACACATTATTTAGCCCACGATGAATTGTTCTCTCGTGTGGCTTCTCCATTTGGTACTGTCATGTTAACTTACAAAGCCAACTTTCCATATTTAGTCTCTTTAGATGTTGCAAAAGCTTGACACGTGGTGTGTATGCCATACTGATAATTCTCCTCGTAACCTGGGTCCGCCTCTTTAAACAGCGTCGCATTTTATTGTTCGCAATTGTGTTTGTTTTATACTGTAAGTGAGCTGTGTGATTTCATCAATATTCATGAGTGTTCCCTGACTATACAAACACGTGCGTCTTATTTGGTGCGGTGCACGTTTGTATGTAGCAAAAAATGTCATTTTGTCAGCGTGTGTCTGCATAAACTTGCATGCCCTGCAGTACGTGTACATAATTAATGGAGTAAGGACTGCAATGCTTAGCCTAGCATGGGACATATATTCCATGCACCCTCAGAGAAATGTTCTTTGTTATGAGCCTACTGTTTATCATTACAATTTTTTTGTTAAAGTTTCATCTCCATATAAAGCAGCTGTATACAGGCACGAGCTTCAGCAGCTTCCTCGTTGTTCCATTTTAAATAAAAACACCAAGCCTACCCGAATCAATGATCTGTTTGCTATCATTACTGTTATGTGTTCTACGATGTACACAAGGACAGTAGTATACAAAAAATAGGGAGGGAATTGAATGCCCTGCCTGCATGGCTGCGCCGTTTCACAAGATCAGGCGCTGCGCTGTGAAGCTTCCTACCGGCCTGCAGAAATTCAAGGGAGCGTACAATAGCGTGGTTCAAGATGACTTGTGGGGAATACTAGACACACTGGGTGTAAAAGATGGAGTCACTAATCGTTTAAAGGAAATCTATAAAACTAACAAGGTTGTTAAAAAGTGGGGAAAACAGGTATCCAAGCCCACAGTGGTGAAACGTAGACTTAGGCAGGCGTGCCCACTGTCACCCTTCTTATTCATGATGTACCTACAAGGATTAGAGGCCAAATTAGAGGCAAAGGGACTTGGCTTCAACCTCTCTTTAGTCAAACAAGGAAAACTCATTGATCAGGCACTACCAGCATTAATCTACGCAGATGATATAGTGCTAATGGCCGACAACAAGGAAGATTTGCAGAGGTTGATGGACATCTGCGGTAATGAGGGAGATAGATTAGATTTTAGATTCAGTTAGGAAAAATCAGTAGTCATGATTTTTAATGATAACAAAGGTAGTGAGCTTAGAATACAGGAAGTCACGCTAGAGATAATAGATAAATACAAATAACTGGGCGTATGGATAAGCAATGGGACCGAGTACCTGAGGGAACACGAAATATGCGTGACGACTAAAGATAACAGGAATGCAGCAGTGATGAAAAATAGAGCACTGTGGAATTACAATAGGTATAATGTTGTGAGAGGAATATGGAAAGGGGTCATGGTTCCTGGGCTGACGTTTGGCAACGCGGTCTTGTGCATGAGGTCAGAAGTTCAAGCAAGATTAGAAATTAGGCAACGTGAAATATGTAGGCTTGCTTTAGGAGCTCACAGGATACACCAAACCAGGGAGTACAAGGGGATATGGGATGGACATCATTTGATGGCAGGGGAGCTAGCAGCAAGATAAAATTTGAGAAGCGATTGAGAGAAATGGGGGAGGAGCGTTGGGCTATGAAGGTTTTCAGCTACTTGTACATGAAGAATGTCAATACAAAATGGAGGAAGCAAACCAGGAAATTGACTGGTAAATACTTAGAAAACAGCAGGTGGCCAAACCAGGAAGAACTATCGGTTAAAAAGAAACTGCAGGAAACGGAGACTGACATGTGGAGAATTGGCATGATTAAGAAGTCCGCACTAGAGATCTATCGAACTTTTAAGCAGGAAATTGCCAAAGAAAGAATCTATGATAATACTCAGGGTAGTTCTCTACTGTTTGAGGCCAGGACGGGAGTATTGCGAACCAAGATATATCGGGCCAAATATGAAGAGGTAGACACAATATGCAGTGCGTGCGAAGAGAAAAAAAAAACTGCCGAACACTTGACAATGCTCTGTAAAGGGCTTCACCTTATAGTTCAAGATGATGGCGCAGAGTTTTTCAAAGCACTGGTGTTTAGGGACAGGGAGGGCAAAATAGACTTTAAGCGGGTAGACTTAACTAGAAGGAGGTTATCTGATTGGTGGCTAAAGTCAAGGCACGATTGAAAATTAAACCCTTCACTTCAAAGTACCCGTCCAACTTTACTATTTAAAGGGGAAAAAAAATCTAGTGGTTAGTTCACTAAGCATTACGGCTAGGTGATGTTAGCCGCCGCCCGATCTAAAGGGTACGGTCACATCCATCCATCTATCCAGCCAAGAATATGCTCTCTGGCTTGTTGCTCCAGGCCTAGTCAGGTAGATTTTCTGACCTCACCGTTGAATTGTTTGCTTGGGTTGTGGCTTGCAAACATTGCGGTTTTGGGCTTCGTATCATCTTGTTCCGTCATCATGTCCTCCAAGTGGAGGACATGTCGCAGTGTGAGGAGGGAGTACGACAAGGCGCTGATAGAATGAGCTATCAGTCTTACCAGGCAGGCGGTTGAGAGCGCACCGAGGCAGCTGACGCACACCAGCACTATCCGCTTCCTGTATAATACAGGCTAGGGAATTATAGGAACACTGAGCAGAAATCAACTCTTGTGCCTCTCTCATGCACTCACAAGGCGGAACCTGCTTCGAACACTGAGGACCGAGCTAAGCAACACCATGCGTGACGATAAATCATGGTCTCCTATTGCAATAATGATTAAGGCACGCATGCAACTTAAACCATTGTCACGCAAGATGAATTCACAACACCATCGAAGTGAACCCAAGGCACGTGCTGATTATTATGTACGGTACTAGCGCTAAATTCATGCAGACGTTTAGTTGGCGCTGCAGTAGGCCTAGTTGTAGGAATGGGCACAGCTACTGCTGTGATGGAGAACGGGCTCATTAACATCTTCATGTAGATTAAAACGGCTTACCCCGAAATGGCTGGGAGTGTCACGCTATCCCTAGCAGTGGCACATGCAGTTGCATATTTAACGATTACAGAAATGGCGTACCGATTTCCAAAGCACCTATCAATACTTCCGTCAAGGCGTAGCACCAAACACTTTATCGCACATTTCGGGAAACATTCCTTTTTCTCCCAATCTGGTGGCTAGGCATGACTACGCCCAAGAATAAGCATGTTATTATGTATGTCGGAGGTATTTGCATCTGATCCCTGAAAAATTATTTTCCTAAACCCACGAAAAAAAAAAAGAAAATGGAATTCGCACCTGTCATCACATTGCACCCCATCACAGGAATGGGATCAGATTGGCCTGGCGCTCAATACTCCCTTACGCTTAATCAGAGCTCGGTCTGGCACCAGCCTTAGACAAAACCATTTATAATCTCCTGTCTGGCACATCTGTTTTACTCTGCTCTCTCTCAACCAGAGTGCACCATGTACCTGTGGTTCACCCCTGGTGGATCTTTTTCACTGTTTGTGAATTGCACACAAAGCCCTTACTGGTAGATCCTATTCCCAATTCTTCACTATTCTCACGGGAGGCCACTCTTTGGGCAGCTTACATCACGACATGTGCGTGTCATGATGTCAGTGCCATCTTTTTCAGAGTCGGCGCCGTCTTTTCTTTCTCTTTTGCTCCTTCCCTGTCCTCTGTTTCTGGTGTTGCGCTGCAAACAAGTGAAGATGCTAAAGAACACCAGATGTTCAAAATTTGCTTCTCATTAATATATCGTGGTTTTGGGAATTAAAACCCCAGATATATTGAAAGAAGATGCATGAAAAGGGAAGGATGATATTGGAAACTGGCAAAAAAGGGATGACAGACTTCTTAAGCTATGCTGCCATTGAGATTTTCAGCTGTTCACGCAATTCTCACACGTGGCTTTGATGCAGCTATGCACATATCACACAAGCATGGCATGCTGACTGTGCAATTAGTATAACCGCAACCTTCATGTACCCAGCCTTCATGTACCCTCTATGACATTTCAGAACATCTGAGTCAGTGTTAGCATCAAGTTATGTTCTTCATGCTGGGGAACCAGTGTGATGAGTTACCATTTCTACAGAATGAAGCCCTGTCTACCTGGAACAAGCTGCAAGATATATAACTAAACGGCCCTTTTCAGGGCCAGTCAATCTCTGTCCGGCTTGGATGCACCAACTGATTCTCTTTATTACCAACCCTCAATAAAACTAGCAAATGTTTGTACATGTGCAAGCAGTGTCAGTCAATATCTTAGGAAATGCTTGTGAAGCAATTTCAAGGAGAATCGTTTTTCTGATCTCATAGTGAGGCATTAGGAACACCTTAGTCACACCAAATGCCATTATTCAATGAGAGGAACAAGAGAAATATTTCACTGGGAACTATGAAGTAAACAAAAAAACAAATGTTTTCAGATACTGCGAGATCATTTCATAAAAAAGCTCAGAAGTTGCTATGTGTGGCCACATTTAATCTGTGCAAGCATCGTGTGGTTACAAAATTCTGCACCAAACATAGGTTCAGCTTTCTGGAATAGACCGCGCTGCACAAGCTAGCTCAGTGCATGCACTTCTGTACCCTGCCAGAGAATATTTTTACCACCAGTATGTTGTAACGTGAAGTGAAATGGTGATTGCATACTAGGGCGCGTCCTGCAGGACCCCAATAAAGTTGTTTCACTTGATCGGTTGGTGTGCTGTAAGCAGAACATTTCCAAGAAAAATCGTATAGTTTGGAGGAGGACTTAAGCAAGGAAAGGTGTAGATAAAACACTGGATTCACTGGCATTATCCTCACCAAGTATAACATTGTTTTTCTGGTGAAGCTTTGTGTCTGAACAGTGAGCAGGATAAGCTGGTAAAAACATGCAAAATGGGAAATCTAGCACAGCAATCTGTGCAGTACTGCTCATTTCATGGACCATTAATTTCACAGGCTTTGCTCATTGTTAGCGTTAAGCCTATATTATGTCCACTGCAGGGTGGAAGCCCAATCAATGTTCCCAGTCCTGTATGAGCCAATTTCATATTATGGCTGATAATTTCTCGATCTCATTGGAACTAATCACCTGCCACCCTCTGCTACATTTCATGTGTCCTAATATAAATTAATTGACATTACTGACCTGTCATCCATCTTTTTTTCTCATTCCCAACTAATGCATTCATTTTTGATAAACTCTGCTTTCTTCCCATGTCTTAATATTATGCTAGCCTTTTTTCATTTTTCTGAAACATTATCTTTGCTCAGAAGCTAGAAGTTATCAGAAAGAACATAACGACATTCTACCTCCTGAGCATATGGCATCATCAATACAAAAATGTAATAAAAGTGAGAAAACATCCTATCTATATAAGAGGCCCTAAAATACTGCAGGAGGCAACAAATAAACTGGTATTTGTATAAAAGCAGTGACAAAAACTTTGACTACTGTCACTTATTCTGATTCTTGGGACATCTTTTTTAGTACATCATAACACATAATTACACATTTACACAATTTACACAGAGGAATCGCCACCACGTGCATTGAGGCCACCCTTCAGAAGTCATGTGAGCACAAGGATGAGGTAAGCTTTAAAAACCAGATTAAAAGACTAAAGGATGCTGGATATCCCAACAGCACCATCACACCCGTGTGCTAAACACTCCTGCCGAAAGTCAAGTAAACAAAACAGGACCAAAATAACAACAGAATGACCAAAGATCTTTGCATGCTATACCGTACGTACATAAGGTGTTTCACAATATAAAGAAAATAGCGAGCCGATATGATTTTATCTTGTTATTTGCCATCCCTTGCAAGTTTTCAAAAGTGTATGTACTAAACAGCAACAGGAATAGCCATTATTTCACTATTCGTCACGAGAATAGGTATACTGAATGCCAATATAATGTTGTGTATGAGATACTATTGACACGTGGAAACGTAAACATAAGACAAACTGGGCAATGCCCCAATGTTTGAGCAAGACAGCATACTTAAAATGTTAAGAATGGCTATGGTAGTCGCATGGCCATACACTGTAAAGAATGTAAGTGCAGTTCTATGTTTCATAAAACACTGTTTTTGAAAAAAAGCAAGAACAAAAAATGAAAGAGAGACTGTGAAAGCATTTTCTTGTCAGGAAGGCCATGGATCAGTGCATCAGTATACCTTCACTCATCCATTCGGAGAGGGAGTATTCTTTTCTCAGTTAAGATTATATTATCATGGTCTCACATGTGTCGTTGTGCATGAGCACTGTTCTTGTACTCTGTAAAAAAGTGGGCGTAGTACCTTAAATAAAATTTAGTTGGCAGTCAGCGCTCTTTCCTGTCCTTTTTGTCTCTTCCTGAACTTCTCTCACTGTTACTAGAACACAACCACGATGAGCCAACTTGCCCAGATTAAGCTATTGTTGACGAAAAGTCAGAGCATGAAAATACTTCAGGGGCTCACAACCTCCTCACTACCCGTCTAGTTACGGCCCTGGTCTATGTGTTCCGAGAGTGAAGCACTAGTGGAGCTATCTAACTACCTAACGGTGACGAGGGTTTGTGTATACTCGAGCTTGTTTCATGACATGGTGAGAGGTGGCAGGTTGTTGAAATAATATGCTGTGTGGGAGGTCAAGATTTTGATTGAGAACGCTGAGTATGAGCCAGTGACATTAGGCGTTCAAGAATTTTTGCGATACTCACTCTAGCATAGGACTTTGGTTGGTGGTTGACGTGTGCATTTGATCACATTGTAGTCTTCCATCATAATTTTTTTGCCACTTGGCGTCGACGCTCTTGAGTTGTACCAAAGTAATTAAGCGTCCAGGTACAAGTATCTTCTGTCAGTGTTTCAATGAAGAGCTGAATATGAGTAATAGCTTCGATCGATACTTCTGGCATTGGTGTATGCACATTTCTTTTGAAGTTCTCTTGTAAAAAAGGCATTAAAGGTATGTTTTTGTGACTTTTTAGTGTTGGCCAGAACTGCTGGTGTGCCCGAACGGCTCTTCGATTGGTTGTGGTGTTGTCTTGTTCAGGGCCACAGAGCTTTCAGTCTTTTTTTATATTTGCCTTCACAGGAAAGCTCTTTGCATGCTTCTTCAGTACTTTGTATTATTCCTAAAGCATTGACTTCCTGATTTTGATTGTGGTGCTTTAATCTAGTGTTCAACTTCACGCTAGCTTCATTTGTACGCAAAGCAAGAACTCAGGAGTATGGTAACTTTTGCTATGGGTTTTCTCTTCTTCAGTCTACTGTATTTTTGCCTGTGTTGTCTAAGCGCTGACAGCCTCGTGCGACAGCTTTTTTTTTGTGCACTTATTGTGTGCCAATGACTTATTTGCCTCCTCAGCTAAAGACTTTTTGTATTATAAGAGAAAGCTCTGTCTGTATTGCTTTTGTCATTTGCTGATGGTGTATCTTCAGTATCTTTTCTCAGTGTACAATATACTTGAATGGAAGAGCAGCATGACTACCTCCAGCTGTTAGCAGGCTTTTAGCTGCTGTAATACTGATTGATGCTCCTTTCTCGGGCGTTCTATTTTGGATGGTTGGCATGTCATTGCTTCTTTTAAACTTTAAAACTGCAGGTGCACCTTTTTCTGGTTACACCTGGTATATTTTTCCAGTGGTTATATATATATATACATATATATATATATATATATATATATATATATATATATATATATATATATATATATATATATATATATATATATATATATATATATATATATATATATATATATATATATTGCAACGAGCAAGGTTGCGTAAAAACACAGGTTATTATTCCAGAAACGTTAGCCGCAACAAGCTGGTACAGGCAGGAACCCGGCAAGCACGAGCCACACACGGACGTCAACGTCTTCTTTCACGCTGGCACAGAGCTGGCGCCACTATGCTTCGGTACAATTACTCCCCGCGCAGAAAGGAGCCAACCTGGCGACCTAGGGAAAGGACACGACAAGGGGGTCATAGCACGGTTTGAGGCGTGATACGTGTACTGTTTCACGCCCACGGCAGCGTTGGTCCGAGGGTGGATCAATGGGCTCAACTTCATAGTTGACAGGAGATGTTTGCCGCACCACACGGTAGGGGCCATGGTATTTCGACGAAAGCTTCGGGGAAAGACCGGGAGGGGTAGACGGGACCCAGAGCCAAACCAGCATTCCTGGGTTATAGTGTACAGTAGACGCAGAGGAATCGTGGTCAGTTTTCTGGCGCCATTGGTCTTGTGCGGTAAATGAGCGAGCGAGTTGACGACACTCTTCGGCATAAGCAGCTGCTTCGGAAACAGGCGTCGCTTCGGAAACATCAGGCTTGTAAGGGAGAATGGTGTCCATGGAGCATGATGGCTCACGTCCGTACAGAAGGAAGAAAGGAGAAAAGCCAGTGGTTGTTTGTGGCGCAGAGTTGTACGCGTACGTGACAAAAGGGAGCACTTGGTCCCAATTAGTGTGGTCGTCAGAGGCGTACATGGCAAGCATATCTCCAAGGGTACGGTTAAAGCGTTCTGTCATGCCATTGGTTTGGGGATGGTATGCCGAGGATTTCCTATGGACAGTGCGACATGCCTTGAGTAGCTCGTCGACGGCGTTCGAGAGAAACACGCGTCCACGGTCACTGAGTAATTCACGAGGTGCACCGTGTCGCAAAATGAGATGGTGAAGAAGAAAGGACGCAACGTCTTTCGCAGTGGTAGCAGGCAGCGCAGATGTTTCAGCGTAGCGTGTTAAATGATCCACGGCGACGATAATATACCGGTTGCCTCGAAGAGAGTTGGGTAGAGGACCATAAATATCAATTCCGACGCGGTCGAATGGTCTCGCTGGGCAGGGTAAGGGTTGCAAAGGGCCAGCAGTGCTGTGAGAAGGCGTCTTGCGTCGTTGACACGTGGTGCATGACCGAACGTACTGGCGAACGTGCCGATACATGCCGCGCCAGTAGTATCTTAGACGAAGGCGAGAGTAAGTCTTAAATACTCCAGCGTGGCCACACTGGGGGTCATCGTGAAAGGCAGCGCAGATGTCCGAACGCAAATGACGAGGGATGACAAGGAGCCACCTACGGCCATCCGTCACGTAATTGCGGCGATACAACAAGCCTTCACGGACAGCAAAGTGTCTTGCTTGACGAGAGAGGGAGCGTGAAGTCGTTTCTGACGAACTGTTAGAGAGGACGTCGAGCAAAGAATTGATCCAGGGATCCTTGCGCTGTTCGGATGGCATGTCAGTGATGCTCAACGATGACGAATCGCAAATGGCAGTTGATAAGCAGGCAAGGTCAGGAGGCAGTGGAGAACGGGATAGTGCATCGGCGTCTGAATGTCTGCGTCCTGAGCGATAAACAACACGGATATCGTATTCCTGAAGGCGTAAAGCCCAACGAGCGAGGCGGCCAGTAGGATCTTTCATGGACGCTAACCAGCATAAGGCATGGTGATCTGTGACAACATCAAACTGGCGTCCGTAAAGGTAGGTGCGAAATTTTCCTATAGCCCAAATGATAGCCAAGCACTCCTTTTCCGTGACGGAATAGTTGGACTCTGCCTTCGTTAGTGTACGGCTGGCATAGGCGACAACGTACTCGTCGCAGCCATCCTTGCGTTGAGCGAGAATGGCACCGAGGCCGACACCGCTTGCATCCGTGTGAATTTCAGTGGGTGCATTGGGATCGAAGTGGCGGAGAACTGGCGGAGAGATGAGTAGCCGGCGTAGCGCCGTGAATGCCTCATCGCAGTGGGAATTCCAGCCAGAGAGGTCCGTGCTACGGGAGAGAAGCTGAGTCAGAGGGGCAATTATAGAGGCAAAATTGCGAATGAAACGCCGAAAATAGGAACACAAGCCTATGAAACTACGAAGCTCCTTTAGGGTAGTAGGCTTGGGGTACTCAGCAACGGCACGCAGTTTGGCAGGATCTGGCGATATTCCTTCTTTTGAAACGACGTGGCCGAGAATTGTGAGTTTGCGGGCGCCAAAACGACATTTCTTGAAGTTAAGTTGCAACCCGGCTGCCGTAAGGCACTGGAGAACTTGTTCCAGACGGGAAAGATGAGTTTCGAAATTCGCCGAGAATACAACTATGTCGTCTAAATAGCAAAGACAGATGTGCCATTTAAGTCCCCTGAGGACACTGTCCATCATTCTTTCAAAAGTCGCAGGCGCATTGCAAAGACCGAAGGGCATTACATTAAATTCATATAAGCCGTCAGGGGTCACAAACGCCGTTTTTGGACGGTCTGGTTCAGCCATTGGTACTTGCCAATATCCAGAGCGCAGATCCAGTGAAGAGAAAAACTCCGCACCTTGAAGGCAATCCAAGGCGTCATCAATGCGTGGCAGGGGATAAACATCCTTGCGTGTGATGTTGTTTAGTCGACGATAATCCACGCAAAACCTGATGGAGCCATCCTTTTTTCGCACGAGGACCACTGGCGAAGCCCAAGGACTGTGTGAGTGCTGAATAACACCACGTTGCAGCATCTCGTCGACGTGTTGAGTGATGACGTCACGCTCGGCCTGCGAGACGCGGTAGGGGCGCTGACGAAGTGGAGTATGATGACCGGTGTCGATATGGTGAGCGACAACTGACGTGCGTCCCAAGGGAGGTTGTCCGTGGTCGAAGGAGGCGCGGAAACGGTCAAGTAGTTGAATGAGCTGATTGCGCTGGTCTTGCGTAAGGCCGGTGTCTACGCTGCGCAACAAAACGTCTTCGTCAGGTAGTGAGGGCGCGGTGCCAGCTGTGAGAGCATCCACGGACATCGGTGTCGTATCAGAACGGGCATCGAAAGGAAAGATGTCATCATAAGTGTCAAGACTTCCAATGCATTCGCCATGCAATAAGGTAGCGGGACAAGGGAACGGATTGCACACGTACACGCCACTGGAGCCATCGGCAAGTGTTATGACGGCAAACGGGACGACAAGGTTCCGGCGACGAGCGCATTCTTGTGACGGCATAAATAGGGCAGTTGAATCGGAAACGGAGTTGCACAAAAGAGATACCGCGGTGACCGAAAAAGCAGAAATGACGACGTCAGCGGCGACGATCACCTTTTTGGGTGAGCGAGGGAGATCTATGAATGTCGTGCTGAATGGAAACAAAACGAGTTGAGCACGAGCGCAGTCGACAACCGCATGATTAGCGGAAAGAAAGTTCCACCCCAGGATGATTTCATGCGACGCATGCGGAAGGACGACAAATTCTACGATGTAAAGCACCCCTTGAATCACAACACGAGCAGTGCATGTGGCAGAAGGTTGGACGTGTTGCGAACTCGCCGTGCGTAAAGAAATTTCAACCAGTGGAGTCGTCACTTTGTTCAGTTTGCGGCATAACACTTCACTGATTATACAAATAGCGGCACCTGTGTCGACAAGAGCAGTTGTGGCGAAACCGTCCACAAACACGGCAATCTCGTTAGGGGGCGATAGATGAGGCCTTGGAAATTTCGTCGGTGGCGCAGCTCTTGCCTCAGGAACTGCGACTGTCAGTTTTCCTCCTGGGCGTGGTTGGAACGGCGAAGCATGGGGGAAGGAGACCGAAGACGGGGTGAAGGAGATCGACGTCGGCTGAAGTCTGGTCGACGTGAGCGGGGGTCATGCGAATCAGGTGTCACATGCGATTCTGATGGCCGAGGTATGTTGCCGGAATGCTGCACATCATTAAAATAGAATCCACGGCGACGACAGTAGCGCGCGACATGTCCTGGAATACCACAGTTGTAGCAGATGGGCCGGTTATCCGGAGTACGCCAAGAGTTGGCAGGTGCTCGAGGTGGTGGAATGGGCCGATTTACCGGATAAACTGAAACTGGTGACCTGTAGTAGTTGGTGGATGGACTGTATGAAGGGAGCGGCGGTTGGGCAGAAGGTCGGCGGACGGCTTCTGCATAAGTCAGCGGTGCAGCCACTGATATTGGGGATGTGGGCGAAGGGAGAGCCTCGGCAACTTGCGTCTGAATAGCACGGCGAAGTGAGTGGTCCAGTGTTGTGGGGGTCTCGTTGATGGTGGCGACAAGAGAGAGCTGTCGAGCAACTTCCTCCCGGATGTACTGTTGAATTTGAGGCATTAACACGCTGTAGTCGGGGCCACTGCTTTTGCACTCCAAGGCCGAAATATCAGCTGTCTGCGTATTAGCGCGACGTGTAGAAACTCGTTGCTTGCGCAGCTCATCGAAACTTTGACACAACTGAGTCAAGGCCGTGACGGTCTGTGGGTCTTTGGCCACAAGCATATGAAAAGCATCGTCATCAATGCCTTTCATTATGTTCTTTATTCTGTCAGCCTCCGTCATCCTGTCATCAACTCGCCTACAGAGGCTGATCACATCCTCAATGTAGCTTGTGAAGCTCTCACCATTTCGCTGAAATCGTCCCCGCAGTCCCAGTTCAGCGCGAAGCTTACGCATGGCTGGACGACCGAAAAACGAGGTGATGGCCTCTTTGAAAACCGACCAGGTGGGGATGTCGGCTTGGTGGTTGGTGAACCATAGGTTGGCCAAATCCGTCAAGTAGAAGATGACGTGAATCAGCTTCGCAGGGTCATCCCACTTGTTAATCGCGCTGGCATGCTCGTACTCTGCCAGCCAGTCCTCGACATCTTGATCTTCAGCGCCGTTGTATACTGGTGGGTCACGCAGACGAAGTACACCAGAACACATGACGGGTGGCAGCGTGGAAGAGCCTTGTGGGGGATCGACGCGCTCGGTCATCGTGGACTGAGATGGTAGCTTACGGCTGCGGAGCTCCAGGACGTTACCCAGCACGTTTCCACCAAATGCAACGAGCAAGGTTGCGTAAAAACACAGGTTATTATTCCAGAAACGTTAGCCGCAACAAGCTGGTACAGGCAGGAACCCGGCAAGCACGAGCCACACACGGACGTCAACGTCTTCTTTCACGCTGGCACAGAGCTGGCGCCACTATGCTTCGGTACAATATATATATATATATATATATATATATATATATATATATATATATATATATATATATATATATATATATATATATATATATATATATATTGCTAACTTGAGAAACAAGGCCTCTTTACGTTAGGTGCACATCAGGTGGGAAGAGTACTTCTATTACTTGCCAAGATTGTGGCCCCTTATGGTGGGAATCATAATGCACTGTTGATGTGTCAAATTCACATAGCATAATTCCAAGGCACTCGATCAATATCCAAGGAAGAAAATTATGTTCTTTTGCGTGAGTTTCAGCAACTCATAGTAATTTGTATGTAAATGAATACTTCATCATTCTTGGCTGTCATGTTTTATGGAAGCACATGTGCTTCGTTAATAACAAAAAAACACGCACGCTCACGCCACCGCAGTGGCGTGAGCGTGCGTGTTTTTTTGTTTTTTTTGTTATTAACGATTTGCCCTATGCATTCATGTTTCTTCTTTTTTTGTGTGTCGTACTTCTCGTATCGCGCAGCCTACCGTTTTGGGCACACGTAAAAAAAGTACATAAAAAAGATGCGTTCCACGCCGAAATTCGCGTTCGCAACGAGCTGAGCACCGACAGGGTGCCCTACGACGCCCACACACTCCGCAACACCTTACCAACCGTTCGCTGCGATGTTGTGGGGAATTCGTGTGGTCGTTGCATGAATATAGCGCGTGCGTGCGTGCGCACGCGCGTCTGTGTGTTAGATCACGGCAACTGCATATGTTGTATGATTCAGTCACCATAACGCAACTGACGACCCCCGCTCTTCCCACACGTCAAGCAGCAGCAAGTGCCGTTAACCGTACTGTGCTGTGAACGCAAAACAGATTCGAATAGGTCGCGTAGATAGCTAGCCCGACACATGCTACGATAAGATTTGCGTCAGATATTCGACGTCTACATGCACGCGTAAGACAGCGGTATCCGCAGCAGCTTCGTCATACGTACGGATAGCACCGCATCGGACGTTACGTCTGACAGAGAAACTTGATGGGTAATTTTTTCTCACTTAAAAAGTCTACCTAGCACAACTTCAACCAACGATTATGCATTTCAACGAGCTGTGCATGGTTTAATGATTGATTGATTGATATGTGGGGTTTAACGTCCCAAAACCACCATATGATTATGAGAGACGCCGTAGTGGAGGGCTCCGGAAATTTCGACCACCTGGGGTTCTTTAACGTGCACCCAAATCTGAGCACACGGGCCTACAACATTTCCGCCTCCATCGGAAATGCAGCCGCCGCAGCCGGGATTCGAACCCGCGACCTGCGGGTCAGCAGCCGAGTACCTTAGCCACTAGACCGCCGCGGCGGGGCATGGTTTAATGACGAAAAGATAGTTCTAATATTGTGCCCGGCACATATATTACTCTCTCTCTAACTTGAAAAATCGGCGCGTGAATTGGGGCCAGAACAGCGCCAAAAAGCAGCACACGCAGAAATTGGCTCATATTCTAATATTATGACATCGTGATGTTGACTTTTCAGCTGACGCCGGCAATAACGTTCAAACGGCGGGCCAATAATGCCGGTCTTATTTAATGGCTCCGCCCATATTGGCTGCTACTTGTACAACCTGGCCCGATGTGTCCGTTCTAATAGGCCGGCACAGCCTATATGGGCGGAAAGTTCTGAAAGCTGGCCCAATATAACCAATCTAATAGACTGGCACAGCCATCATTGGCGGAATGTTGTTAATGCTGGTCCAACATAGCCGTTCTATTCGGCTGGCAGAACCAATATTGGGGGTACGTTGTCAACGCTGGTCCAACGTCGCCGTTCTATTTGGCTGGCATAGCCAATCTTGGCGGTACGTTGTGAAAACTGGGCCGTTCATGGGCCAGGCAATGCCGATCTATCCCCAATATTGGGCCAACCTTCTGTGCTGCCTGGGTATGGATGTATTCCGCAAGTCCATTGATTGCAACCTCACGCCTGGGCAGCAGGAACAGCTGATCAAGCTCCTACAGCGTTTTCGAGCCTCGTTTGACCACAATCAGCCTTCCTTAGGTCGAGCGTCATCTGTTGTTCACCGTATAGATACCGGTCAAGAAACGCCATTACGGCAGCGTCCATACCGTGTGTCAACTACCGAACGCCGTGCCATCAATGAACACGTTGACGACATGCTGACACGTGGTATAATCGAACCGTCAAGCAGTCCCTGGGCCTCTCCAGTTGTGTTGCTGAAGAAGAAGGACGGATCTATCAGGTTTTGCGTGGACTATCGACGTCTCAACCGAATCACGCGCAAGGAAGTCTATCCGCTGCCACGTATTGATGATGGCTTGGACTGCCTACAGGGAGCCGAATTTTTCTCTTCTTTAGATCTGCGCTCTGGATACTGGCAGGTAGCCATGGCAGAGGCCGATCGCGAGAAAACAGCTTTCATCACGCCCGACGGGCTTTACGAATTCGCAGTCATGCCCTTCGGCCTCTGCAACGCGCCAGCTACTTTCGAGCGAATGATGGACTCTATCCTTCGAGGCCTCAAATGGAACGTGTGCCTTTGTTATTTAGATGACATTGTCGTCTTTTCAACTGATTTCGCAACCCATTTAACCCACCTCGAGAAAGTCTTCGCGTGTATTTCTGCCGCGGGGCTGCAACTGAATCTGAAGAAGTGCCATTTCGCCGCTCGAAAGCTTACGATCCTTGGCCACGTGGTTTCAAAAGACGGCATTCTTCATTGCCAGCAGAGCGTCCGTTATTTAGATTCATTAATTCATTACATTTTATATATATATATATATATATATATATATATATATATATATATATATATATATATATATATATATATATATATATATATATATATATGACGTATGAAGGGATGGTTAGGAGAAGTAGATGAGGAAGAAGTGCTTTCGAATAAACAAGGCGTATGAGCCAGGCCACGTCTCCCGCATCATAGCATCACACGAGTCGGCAGGATGAAGACCTCGCAGCCACTTCATCGCCCGGCCATCATCATCGAAGACCTCAGAGAGACGCAGTGACCGAACGCGGACCACCAAGACCACGAAGCATCATGACAGCAGCATCAGACGACCTTGACATCCCAAAGTACACCAGATCAGCGGATGACGGACCCGTACAGGACTGGTTCAACCTGTTCGAGCTCCATGCCGCCGCTGCATCATGGTCGGAACGGGAAATGATCACCAACTTCACTGACTACATCTCCTGTGAGGCATTTAGGTTTTACCTGATACACATATTCGAAAACGACGAATCATGGCAATAGATCAGAGAAGAGATGATTGCCCGCTTTAACAACTACGACAAGAACTTCCTCATTACCGGCCATCTGCATACAACCACACGCGGCCGTCACAGTCCACGCTTATTTCTCAAGGAACGTAGCTTTCCACCAGGTTTCCCTTCACGAAAGCCGGTATTTTCAAAGTCATCGCTCCAGCACACGACACGAGACGTTGCTTACCCACCTCATGCACTTCATTTTTCGTCTCACATACGTGGTCCACCACCCGGTTTTCCATCACGCGGCTCTTCAAGCGTTCCTGACACTCACCGTTTGCCTCATAAGAACACCATGTTCACGATAGACGATATGACATACCGAGAAAATACCCAGTCGAGCCATGCTCCTTCCGCACGGGTTCATGCATCACCGTCCGGTGCATACACACTCGACAGTCGAAGCAACACCGAAGGGTCAGGCGCATCGAACGTCACTAGCTGCCATGCGCAAGAGCCTCTCGTAGTGAACAGTGCAGGAAAATCTTCTGAAGAACTTTATATCAACTCGGAAGCATCATCTTCATTGCCTGAATTGCATGACAACAGCTCACAGACTACCAGCTGCCGACTGGAGACCCCATCAGGTTGTCATGAAAACCAGCGCGATGTTCAAGAAGGGCTTCCACCACAATACGTTCCACAGCAACGTCAGCAACGCCAGCAAAAGCAAGTCCGTGAATCGCAGACACTCCAATGGACACACCAACAAGAACGACGACGCAAATCAAGCCTCTTAAAACAAATTCAAGAAGCGAGGCAACTTCGCATAAGGGATCGGCGCCAGAAACGCATTTGGCACAAAATATCAAGACTGCGCCTAAGATTACAGCTCCAAAACCTCAGAAAACACCGAACAAGACAAGAAGTCACCAGCTCTACCACGCAAAGATTCAGACATCATCCCATTAGTTTGCGACAACGGAGCCAACGGCACAGAAAACTACGAAAGAGACTAAACGTTAGGATTTGTACAACGCACGAACATAGACATAATTCCTTGAACTTCAGCTCTTCTACACGCAGGCTGCAAGCACTAATTCTGTCTCAGCCGCGACACAGAATACAGCGCGTACGACAGAGGATTCGGTGCCTGCGACATTCGACCTTCAAGTGCTCCAAGGACTTCCAACCTTGTTCGTTCCTCACAGGTGCTCAAGTCATGTCATGGTCAGTGCAGTTTTGCAAGACGCGGTTACCTTCTCCAGAACGCCACAGCCAACCTCGCCCACCAAAACTCCTCCATTTACCGGACTGCTGCACTCTTTTCTGAAGTTTTGCGAGTTTACGGAACACCAGTGGGACATGAAACCAATTGTGCATTTTGACATTTGTGACTTCTCAACCTTGCCTTGTTTACTTGTTCGTAATCCATGCCTTCTTTTGGGGGGAGGGGGGAATCATGTGACGTATGAAGGGATGGTTAGGAGAAGTAGATGAGGAAGAAGAGCTTTCGAATAAACAAGGCGTATGAGCCAGGCCACGTCTCCCACTCATCATAGCATCACACACACACACACACACACACACACACACACACACACACACACACACACACACACACACACACACACACACACACACACACACACACACACACACACACACACACACACACACGCACGCGCACGCACACACACACACACACGCGCACGCACGCACGCACGCACACGCACACACACACACACACACACACATATATATATATATATATATATATATATATATATATATATATATATATTAATGTTGTGTTAAAACACAGAAAAACGAGCCCTATACACTTCTTTCCCTTATATATATATATATATATATATATATATATATATATATATATATATATATATATATATATATATATACAGGAACCGAACCTGCGACCTTCAGTTCCTGTCCACGGCAAGTTATTTTTTCACTTTTCATCCACTTTTCTTTCTTCAAATTTATATTACAACTCGGTCTAATAACTCCCCCTACACTTTCCTTTGCATCTTTGGCTGTTAGATCTGATTAATATTGTGTCAAAACACGGAAACGCGAGCCCTTAAGTGTACACTCTTTCCCTTACACACACACACTATATATATGTATATATATATATATATATATATATATATATATATATATATATATATATATATATATATATATATATATATATATATATATATATATATATATATATATATTATGACGACGAAGACCGAAACTGGCACTCTGGCACAGACGCGCATGCTAGGCGAGCGACGAAGACAAAGCAGAATAACAACAGCAGGCCGACTGCCAGCTGACAGAAACGGCTCGAGCTTTCGAGCAGCGACTGACGTTTGCCTGCTGTGAGGGTTTGGCCAAGAATTCAATAGTTGTGATTGATTTTGTTTATTCTTTTTTTCGTAAGCGTTTCTATAGTGTCCTTATTGATTAGGGAGTGTATTTTCAGATAGTACGACCAGGCAGATGCCGTTTTCCTCACCTGGACCAGGGGCTTTCCACTGGTCTGCTTCTCTTCCTTCGCAGGAATTGCCACTGGACTTGTTTTTACGCAATGGCATCTCATCCGTTCCTGTGGCATTGGTCCCAAGCAACGATGGTATCATACGGATGAAGAATCCAAAAATGATTCAGACGGAGTTGAGAGCTGCTACAACTCACTACCAAAGCATCACAGAGGTCAGGCAGTTCGGCAAGGGGGGCATTCTTTGCTTCTCGTCTGACCAGCTCTGTGTTCGAGACCTACTAAAATGCTCGGTATTCGCTACCAACCCGGTGAGCGCATTCATTCCACCTCACCTAGCTTGCGTCAAAGGCCTCGTTCGGGGTGTCGATGTCAACTTGACCCCAACTGAGATATTAGATATGTTTTCAGAAGCAGGTGTGATAGCTATCTATAGTTGTAGTCAAGTTGTGGACAAGAACTAGGTCCCAACGGAATCCGTGATTGCTTCATTTGCCGGGTCGAATCGCCCAACCGAAATCAAAGCATGGCCTTTAATATACAGAGTGGAGCCACTATCACCTCGTCCCCTACAGTGTATTAAGTGTTGGCGTTATGGGCACACAGTGAAAGGGTGCAGGTCAGTACCTAGATGCAGAATTTGTGGTGAGACGCACAACTCAAACGACTGTAAAAGTAATGAAGGAAAGTGCTGTCTTTGCCATGAAGCACACTGCGCTGATAACCCAAACTGCTCAGCCAAGGCACGTGAAATCCAAATACTGGAAATTGTAGACAGAAGGCGATGCTCCAGAAAGGATGCAATTGCAGAAATCCAAGCCCGAACTCAAGGATATGCCGGGGCAGCTGCCCGCCATAACATAGCAACGGAAGCATCCTTTTCTTTATCAATTGCGGACATGATCGAGAAAGCTGTGGATAAGGCTATGCAACGCCTTGCTACCACCCTATTTGAGTCGCTGTCGCACATTGTGAATAACCAAATCGCACAAGTCTATAGAGCACAGATAGATATAAGTACGGCTGTAAAAAATGCTGAGTCTGCCCACCCGACAAGTGAGGCAGAATCTGAGATAACTCCACCAGATGCACAGTCTGCAGAGCCCTCTGGAGAAGGCGTTCAGAGACAAAGCGAGGGTGCACAGGAAGCTTGTCAGGACACACAAGATATGGACATAGATCTCAAATGCCTAAAGCATTCTAGATCCCCTGCATCGAAAAAACCTAGCTCGCCGAAACATGTAAAAAGCAAGAAATACCAGAAAGACAACCTTTCAAAAACAGATTTTTTAAAAGAAAGTATTTTAGGTAAGGTGATTGCCGAAACCATTTTAACGAAATCATAGGGTCTCTTAAAATTATACATTAGAATTGCCGATCTCTTCACTCAGCCATAACAGATCTGTTATACCTTTCTTCCAAATTCGATCCGGCTATTATTGCATTACAAGACACTTGGCTATCTACACATCATGTATTTCACCTACCCAACTTCCAAACCTTTCGTCTAGACCATCCATCCAAAGGTGGAGGTTTAGCTTTCTTTATAAACAATAAAATTAGTTTAAAAGTCAAAAACTCATACAAATGTATGTCTTCTGAATGCGAAATTTTCGCGTTAGATATTACCTTGCCAGAATACTTGCCTTTCTCGCTAATAAACGTCTACTTTCCTGTAGGCGTTCAAGACATGAGACTGTTAGATATGGCTGCTAATTCAGGCTGTAAAGAAAAAATTATAGTTGGTGACTTCAACTTTCACCATACCTGCTGGGGTTTTAGAACAGATCAGTGTGGAGAACGGTTGTGGGACTGGTCGGTAGACAACAACTTATTGTGCCTTAACGCTAGAACTCCCACATTTATTCGAGGTCATTCACGCTCCGCCTTAGATTTGAGCTTTGTATGCTCGGCCATTGCTGGTACATCGTGGACAGCCCTTGATTGCGCCTCCAACAGTGACCTCTTTCCAATAGATCGCTTGCCCCGTCAAACCATCATGCTTCCATGCCCGAACCTATATAAATTATGCAAAATTTCAACACGACCTAAAAACTGCTTTAGACGCTCCTTCTCAGGATGGAGATGACACTAAAGCTATAAAAATAAGCGCAGTAATTAAAAGGGCATACAAAACGCTGAATTTACTGTTAAATCGGTGAAGAGAATACCCTATAGCCCCTGGTGGAATTCCAACTGTTCACGAGATCACAGACGAAGACAGGCAGCTTGGAAGAAGCTAATACATAATCAGTCCCCTAAGAACTGGTCAGATTATAAATTTCTTGCCGCTGTATTTAAACACACGGTGGCCCAACCTAAAGAAGATTACGATAAAAGACATTTCGATTTTCTCTCGAAATCCAAAAATAAGAAAGCTTTATTTCAATATATGCGATCTCGCAAAATCCTGCCGTCTACATTAAATACTGATTATGAAAAACTATCATTGGAATAAACGAAGAACTCTTTAGAGTCAATTGGCAGAGGTCTAGAAATTAGATTTTCTTCGATTATGGCTTTCAACTGGCAAAAGTCTAGCATAGGCACTGACTTCGAAAACGTAACGCTGTCTGAAGCATCAAAAGTCATTCGAGATCTACCATCGTCAGCTCCTGGTCCAGATGGAATCACAGTTCCTATGATTAAAATTTTATTCAAGCTATCCCCCGGCGACGTCCTCAATCTTATAAACTACTCTTTAAAGAATGCCTGGATACCGTATGACTGGAAAATATTTAAGGTAATCCCATTAATAAAAAAGCAAGGATTAGGTTTTACCATAGAAAATATCAGACCCATCTCGCTAACTTCGAACATGGTGAAACTCATATAGAGGGTTCTAAGGGCCGAATAAACTCCTGGATGACGAATAAGGTCATATTAAAGCCAAATCAAATTGGTTTTCGTTATGAATGCTCAATTTGGTGCGCCCATGTGGATTTAGAGAGTCGAATACAGCTTGCTCGTAAAAGGAAACAGTACGCCGCATTAGTAACTCTCGACATAGCTAAAGCATACGACAGTGTCGAGCACTCTATTCTACTGACCACCTTGCAGAGTCTAAAGTTTCCTCAGTATATTACTGAGTGGATAGCATAATTCCTAAAATAAAGGAAATTGTATTGCGTGAAGGATGGCTGTTGTTCGCATAAATTCAAACAGAAACGTGGTGTTCCCCAAGGGTTCGTCCTATCTCCAGCATTATTCAATATACTGATGAGCTCTATTCCAATTGTTTAGGATGTCAGTGTCTACATTTATGCAGATGATATCGCGTTCTTCGCTGCAGAGAGCGACATTTACTCACTACATCAAAAACTGCAAAGATATATTAATACACTAGAAATTTGGTTGCAATCCATTTCATTGTCATTGAACATCAGTAAAAGTGCGCTCTTGGTGTTTCCTATAGCAGATACAGTTTCGATTTCTGTATTGTATAATCGGGAACCTATTCCACAAGTTGATTCAGTCAAGTACTTAGGAATGATTTATAATGAAAAGCTAAATTGGAGCCCACACATTGAATATATAACAGCAAAGGCACAACGGGCGTTAGGTTTATTACGCAGGTTAATCAACAGAAAATACGGGCTGCGCAGACACACGATGTTAATAATATATAAAATGTATGTGCGACCAATATTGGAATTTGGGTGTGTATTATTCTCTGGGGCCGCTGGTTATAAAATTAAACCGCTAGTAATGTTGGAGCGAGAAGCCCTGCGAATATGCCTGGGACTTCCCAGGTTCGTGGCGAATAATGTATTGTATCAAGAAGCACGATTGCCAACACTCCTCTGTCGAGTCCGCATTCTAACGGTTCAAACCTTCTTAAAGTTCTACAGTTTACCGGCGCGAAGATCAGAGTACGCATTTATCAGCGACCCTGACTCTTTCTTTCTTGCACATTGGCCTCGATTTCATACCCCTCAGATAATTTTCGTTAAAAAGAAACTGGATTGCATAAATGTAGACATTAGCACAGTAATTGAAACTAATTCCTCAACCATCAACATTAGAATAGAGTACGGTGAAATCTTCCCCCCACAAGCCAAGTTGCAATCTCTTAGATTTTTGACCACTACATTAAACGATTACTTGATACATGCAGAAACAAAAAATGTAATAGCTACAGATGCTTCTGTCAACAATGAAAAGGCAGGCGTAGGAATTGCGTCTGATTTCCTCGGCTGGCCTTTTTCAGTAAGGCTTCCAAATTTCACTTCTATATTTGAAGCCGAGCTAGTAGCTATTATTTTAGCTCTTCGTAAAAATTCCTACGACCGAGACCAGTGCAATCATCCTAACAGACTCACTTTCGGTGTGTGCAGCTCTGACAACCTCTGAACAATCTCGTGCCCTAGCCGCGTTCCACACATTAGCACCGCCGCATTTAAAACTCCTCAAATTAGTGTGGGTCCCAGGTCACTGCGGATTACAATTAAATGAATTGGCAGATGCTTTGGCACGAGCATCACTCGATGGACCAGTAATTTCAGTACTTCCCGAGTTAGAATACTTATCAGGGGTTAGATATAGGAAATTCGCTATTTTTACAGATAGTTTAGAAAATATCACACAATGGACAGATTATCAGCACCTCAAATTTCCATGGAAAGCCCAGTGGAGTCCGTCAAAAAAACTTGAAATTATAATCGCCAGATACCGGTGCCGTGTCCCCCCATTAAATTTTTATTTACACAGAGCTGGTCTGACACTTTCCCCCCTTTGTCCGTTCTGCGAAGAATCAGAAACTATTGAACATTATTTTGGCTCATGTCGTAACTATGCATTAATTAGGAAACGACTTTTAGATATTCCATTTGCGAAGCTAGGTTTAAATTTAACCACAGAAAATGTTCTAAGTTTTGGTGCCTCTGTTTTGGGAAGTTGCCACAGAGATGCATTCGATGCGGTGTGTAATTTTATTCAAGACTCTAAACGTTTTTCAACATAAAGCCCACGTGAACAGATACCCCCCCCCCCCCCCCCCCAAAAAAAAACGGGTCGAAAAGTAATTTTCAATTCTGGATAAATCCGTGACATACCAAATTAATCGGGTTTGGCAAAACCAGCTGTCTGGTCGGCTCCTAAAATCAAGTTGTAGCTATTAGAGTCTACTTTGTTGTTGATTCTTTTTTCTCACTATCTAAATCTTTGGTTTCTTTCTTTTTTTTAACATACTGTCTTCACTATACAACTCCCCCAACCCCCCCTTTTTTCGTTGTAAGCAATAATGCAGTTATCGTCCATATGAGACTATATGTTTTCTTGGCCAATCCCCCAGAGTGGGTACGAGCCATGGATTAGAGGATACAAACAAACAAACAAACAAACAAACAAACAAACAAACAAACAAACAAACAAACAAACAAACAGCAGACCCAGGATCCGGTGATGTCTCTTGTTCTCTGTCTCGCTCATAACAATGGCGCAATAGACGAAGAAGTCTTACGTCCCGGCTTCGTCATCCAGGACAGCCGCAATAAGCGCCGCTTGAGGACGGCGTCAAGGCCTCCTCGGCAGCTGTTCCCCTGCCGCCACTGCCACCACCGTTCGGGGACGGCGTCAAGGCCTCCTTGGCGGCTGCAGTACACGTTACCGGTACCATTTCACAAGGACGCCATCCACGCGTCCTTGGCTATGGATTCTGCCATCAGCGCAAGCCGACAAGTGAACCCTCTGCGGGAAGCCACGGGTACGTGTCTTCGTGGTTCGTCGGCAGTGCGGGCTTCTCCATCGAGGAACGCTGTTCACGCTTCCTTGGCAATGGGGTCCCACCCGCCGCTTCAGCTACACTTCAAAACACCAGTGGACGGCGTCCAGGCCTCCCCTGGGGTTGTAGGGCATGACCTTATTGACACCCTGCCACTGTTTCGCGGCAGGGATTCGCACCGGCTCCTGTCCTTTGGGAATGCCGCTCATGCTTCCCATGGCCTACATTGCCGTTGCCGCACTCTTTCAACATACGAGCTGCCAGGGAACGCCGTCCAGACTTCTCTGCTCGTCAACCTCACCAGCGTGAGTGCTGCAACCGCTACTCATTCGAAGACCGCGATCACCAACGCTTCGGTCTTCACACACGACAGTGCCGCGAACCTGCGGCGTACCATCGCGCTACTCCGCGTCAAGACTAACGAACTGACAGCGTCAATCTCCGAGCGAGCTCCTACAATGTTGCCAGAATTGCGTGCCACCAACGCCGTGTTGGATGTAGCTGCCTCGCACGACCTTGAGGCAAGCCCATTGGAGCAACGCAGGCAGCTTTGGGGCACCCTCCTGCAGCTCTCAGACCAGCTTGACGGCGTTGCCTCAGTGATATCCGCATTCTCACGTGCCGCCCCACCATCGCCGTCCACCTATGAACTGCCGGAATTCGACGGGGTCCGGAACGACGCCGACAACTGGGTGGCAACCGTCAACGTGCTAGCAATGCGCGCGGCCTGAACAGAGAATCAGAAATGGTATGTGGCCATAGACCGTCTTCGGGAAGGTGCAGCGGCGTGGCACCGGTATGAAGGTTGGAAGCAGCAGTCATGGGCGGAGTGGAGCGTCAAGCTCATAGCTGCTTTCGGTCCGATTCCCTGTGCCACCTGCCTATGTAACTCGACCTTTTCTCAGGACGGAACTCGGGAAAAGCCCGACCTAGAGGATGCGATTCGAGCCCCTACCATCCTGTCATCTCTCGGTGACCAAGATGTAGGGAACAATCACGATCATGTAACTCTGCCTTGCACAGGCATTTCTGCTGTCGTATTTAGAGCTCTTGAGGAGCACCGGCCCGACGGTACAGCTGTGTCCGGCGGGTCCCTGATGGCAAGCTTTGCGCAACGCTTTGCAAGAGGCCCCAACGCAGGTCGTCCGGTCGACTTAGAGGCACCGGCCCCCCTTCTACTGGGCATTCTACCACTTAATGAGACAGGTCTTTCCGCTGAGTCTAATAACATCCCATCTGACTAGACGGAACATGGTATGCGTGCGACGCATGTACTGCCTGAATCGGTAGAGTCTCCGATTTTCGGAACAGCTTCCGTCGAGGATCTCCCGCCAGTACGCAGCGTGGCTTCGAGAATCGCTGACTTTATAGCGTCCGGGAGCCCCATAGCGACAACGCTGCGCAAGTCACGGACTGCGCAAGTCACGGCGCAGGAGCCACGCCACAGGTCAGCACGAGGACTTCACCCCAAGTTCGTGCAGATGTCTATTCACACCGAAAAACATCTCTCGATGCGCTGAAAATTGCGCAGACGGCTGCATAAGATGCTACGCGTTTCGTTGCCGGATCCACAATTTCCTGCCCTGTTTTCTAAAATGTGGTGGGACAAAGGAAAGCGTTCTGTGATCAACCTGCGACCATGTCGATCCAGTTGGGGCCACCCGCCAGAACCATCTCCAAGAAAACCACACCACCGCAGGAAACTTGTACCACGAGAATGCCTGCTCGGTCGACCAGAGGAAAACCGGAGTCGAACTACTTTCTCGGAAAACTCGCAGCGTGGCCGAGGCTGTAGACTGCTACGCGACAGTCAATGTCGTCATCACGGAGTCATCATCAACAAAGGGACCAACCAGGACCCAGTCCCCACCACGACATGGCGAACGACCCAGGCGACATAGTCAGTGTCGGCCACCAGAGCCAATTTCGACAAACTTCCAGTGTGGTCGGGGCCGACCACGACGATGCAGCCAACCCCGCCCACCTGAAGCAATGTCAACTGCTGCAGCTAGCCTTACCCACATGAACATTGTCGTGTGGCTCATCGACAATGCTTGCAGTCATGGCCGAGTGTGACGACGAAGACCGAAACTGGCACTCTGGCACAGACGCGCATGCTAGGCGAGCGAGGAAGACGAAGCAGAATAAGAACAGCTGGCTCAGGATCGGGTGTTGTCTCTTGTTCTCTGTCTCATTCTTCACAATATATATATATATATATATATATATATATATATATATATATATATATATATATATATATATATATATATATAGAGAGAGAGAGAGAGAGAGAGAGAGAGAGAAAACATCATCTGTGAATATTGTGTCTCACGCATCATATTTTGCTTCAAGCTTTCCGCCGTGCTTTCTCTCGATCATAAAAAGAGTGCAAGAACAACACATGAACAACCAGCATTTGTCTGAACAACCAACTTGTACGACTTACTAACATCATGAGCGTTCTCTGCCACTGAAATGTCAAAAATATTGAGTTAAAAATCACTATTGTTTGTATGCTTATTTGCAGCTCACGTAAGCCACCATAATCAGATACCAACATTCAGGTGTTGATCAGTAGATATGCTGTACAAGTATGCTAGCAATTATTTATGTAATTGGTGATAGAGAAATTTTAAAGAAAGTAATGCTGAAAGCATCATACCAAGCAGGACTTGGCAGCAGGCTGTCTTCTGAAGCGGCACTTAGCCGAATGTAGGTTGTAGCCACCCTATGCGAAAGTACGTCTCTTTTCATTTTCTTGGACGTGTCTGGCAAGCTAACCTCACCAAATTTTTTCCAACGTGTTTTCTGTAAAAGCAACAAAACACAATACTTGCAGACAAAGGTAACATACTAGTACATAAATTGATCCAGCCAAAAACTTACACAAATGCATTTTAGAGCTAAAATATTTGAATTATTTAGATTCGCACGTCTGTTTATCATTATAGGAATGTGTCCTAAAAGTCTCAGCAGTTCGAAGACGATGAACTTACCTGTGTATCCACTCTGAGACCTTTCAGAGTTCTTATCGCTGTACAGAAGCTGAACCAGGGAGCGCATGCCATGAAACGGATGAGATCGCGCTAGTCGCGCGCATCACCTGCGCGGCGTCATTGATCGCGCGCACACAGCTGCTTAGATTAAAAGGAGAAACAACACAACTACGGAAGATTGTTCTGCTAAAATTTAATAAATGCAAAATTCATATGTTGTATTTAAAAACAAAAATCTCATAAGTTTATTACTGAAATTAAGTATCACTTATATATTTTTTCATTATTTCAGGTCTTGAAAGACTTATGAAATACTCATTATTGTGCGTCATTATTGTGCGGTAATTAAAGAAAAATAGTTGATCGGAATTTTCGGGATTCACTAACGCGCACAGCTTACCCGTTTTGAAGACGTGAAATTTCGATTACATACGTAATTTGTTTGCTGAAATTATACCTCGTCATTATTGTGTATTTAGTTTCACAATATTTATATTTTCTTCATTTTTTTACTTCACTCGATGATCATCCATAAGCGAAGCAAAATGTATCTAGTTTTATTTTGTTGTCAATGGGCGCCAAGTCACAGTCAGAAGCAGGTTGAGGACACAAATTGTGTACGGAACTACATTTTTTTACGGATGTCTGAGACAGGATATGTTTAGGATATTCTTTGTGGGTTATATTTACCTCAAATCGTAATGAGTGTCCATTTGCTATCCTTCGATCACAAGTCCGTGGACATCCGCGGATGTTCAGAGTTGTTTTGGATGTCCGATGGATATTGTGTTTTCATTGGGTACAGTCTTGCTAAATATACCCACTCCTCGATTGACCTAAGCATTGCATTTACATCGCTTCTACTCCTACTTCAATGAAAATCTTTAGATAAAACCCTTACAGAAATGACCATTTCCAAGTAGCTTTGAGTACACCAACATCATACAAATGTCCTTCACAGGTACACAAATGTGGCTCATCAAAAAAAAAAAAACAACGGATTGGATATAGTTTCAAAAAGATACTCTCTTAACCTGGACTGACTTGTGTGCGTGAAGTATTGAGGCTGCTGTGGACTACTTCACAGCTTTTTTGAAGTGACGTTGCCACCGAATGTATTCCACAAACCAGTGGACTATCTGGCAAACGTATCCTTTGGTGGAACGAGTGTCGAAACACGCGTAAAAACAAAGCATGGAGATTGCTTCGAGAATCATCGACGGCCAAAAATCTCGCGAAAATAAGAACATAGTCTCGGGGCAGGAGGACGTGCAGGCAGGCCTGAAGAGGAAGTTGGCAAAAATTTTTATCAGGCATCCCTTCATACACGAGGGTAAGGTCTGGAACAAGGTTAGAAGGGTGGAAGGAAAACAAGTAATTCGCTCCCTCTGGTGGACACACAAGGTGATAGCTTGGAAGACCAGTCAAGAGAGAGAGATAGAGAGAGAGAGTGAGAAAAGACTTTATTCACAGGATCCTGCGTGGGGTAGGTTCCAGCCTCGCAGGGCGCGGTCTACCCTTCTAATGTTCTAGTCTATGCAGTCCTAGAAACACTGGGCCAAGAACTCGAGGGTTGAACCTGACTCGACAGAGGATACTTGGGTTCCCGCGCCCCGCGCTTGCGGCTCACGAGTTCCCGTTCTCCTCTGCCTGGCCAGGGCCCCCTCGAGCCGCTGGATCGCCCATTTCTGAGATTGGCAGTCCACCGAGTGGATCCACCGCTCCATCTGCGCTGGCAGTTCCTGGCGGGTGGTGCTGTCATCGGCACCAGTTACTCCGCCATGAGATTCCCCAGCCCTGCCGCACACATCACCGTCGGCACCGTCGCACGAACCGCTGCCCGGTATCACTGCGTTGTTACACCTCAATGTGTCCTAGTGTCGCCAGTAATTGTTCGCATATACTGCAGACTGGGCTTGCGAACATCTCGGGACATATGTGGCGCGTCATCACCGGGGTTAACGCGCACTTCACTTGTAGGTGACGAAGCAACACCGACTCCGCTCGGGAAAATTCTCGATGTGGGGCCGGCAAGCCACCTAGGAGCAAACTTTGAGCAAGTTTCCAGCTCGTCACCCTTATTTGATGATTGATATGTGGAGTTTAACCTCCCAGAACCACCATATGATGAGAGACGTCAGAGTGAAGGGCTGCGAAAATATCCACCACCTAGGGTTCTTAACGTGCGCCCAAATCTGGACACACAGGCTTACAGCATTTTCGCCTCCATCAAAAATCCAGGGTCAGTAGCCGAGCACTGCGGCGGGGCCAGCTCGTCACACTATTCTCAAGAGTTCCAACAGTACAATATAAGAGTGAAGAAGTATACATTAGATACCAAATGTACAAAATACGAGCCATACAATCAACCTTTCTCCTTAGCTGAACTATAGGCATCTCTAAACTGCTGCAGCAATTCCGTCCCTGGATCTCACCATGTGCTATATTGCCACGTTTCATTTCCCAAGTTTTTGTTATCGTTTCAAAACACCACATGATTCTCAGCGCAAACCGCGCCTGCAGTTTTCTAGAAGGTTCCGGACTGTAGTAGATCATTTCGATAAGATCACGCCCACTGTGCGAACGGTACAGATTGTTCTGGAAGCTACGCCACCACCAGCGATAACGCTAGAACATTCGACGGCAAGAGTATAAAATGCCGACGCGCTTCGCCGCTTGTCAGTTGTTGATCGAAGGCCGACGCTCCGTTCGCCGCTATCAGTCCGAGACTGCTATCTGTGCGAGACTGCTGCTGTAATTGGACTTTCCGTTTACCGGGCACAGGTTCGCCCAAATAAACAGTTAAATCCCAATACGAAGTCTCCTGTCTTCGGCCACGTCACGACCCCGTGACATCTGGTGGAGGTGCTGCTTCGTTCATGTACCGCACGCCCCCGTCAAGCCGTGAACCCAGCCCACGTCGCGGAGAAGACACCGACGCCAACCAGGAGCAGCGAACAAGCCGCCGACAGCAAGGGCTACCACCGGAGTACGGGATTCTAGAAGACAAGGCACGGAAGACCAAGGCCATGACCGCGACTGCAGCGACAATGACAACCGCCGCATCCCTGCCCACGATGGTCATGCATCAACCCAGGGAACCACCAATTTTCCATGGGTCATCGTTCGAAGACCCGGAGTCCTGGCTAGAAACATATGACCGTGTGGCCGCCCTCAACCACTGGGACAACGAAGAAAAGCTCCGGCGTGTGTACTTCTACCTGGAAGACACCGCAAGGACCTGGCTAGAGAATCGTGAGTCCACGCTCCGAACGTGGGATGTCTTCTGCGGCGCATTTCTGCAAACGTTCGCGAGCGTCGCTCGCAAAGAAAGGGCCGCTGCTCAACTAGAGACCCGGGTTCAGCTACCGAATGAGAAGGTTGGAATTTTCACAGAGGAGATGACCCGCCTATTTCGTCACGCTGACCCAGACATGCCTGAGGAGAAGAAAGTTCGTTTCCTCATGCGAGGGGTCAAGCAGGAGCTCTTCGCGGGACTAATGAGGAATCCACCGAACACTGTCCAAGAATTTGTATCCGAGGCGACCACCATCGAAAAAACCCTTGACATGCGCACCAGACAGTATAATCGTCGCCTGACTCCGGAATGCGCTGCTGCTCAAACCAGTGACTCCGAAAACCTGCGTGAAACGATCCGAGCGATCGTGCGGGAAGAGCTGCGCAAACTGTGGCCTTCGGCGCAACCTCAAGTGGATTCGATCGCCGACATTGTGCGAGAAGAAGTTCGGCAATCACTTCGAATTCCCCATACACCGCTGCCCGAGCCAGAAAACATGAGCTACGCCGCTGCAGTGCGCCACAACGCTCCTCCCCGTCCACGCCAAAACGCCGCCCCGTCGCACTTCCGTCGCCAGACACCACCGCCGCCACCACCCCCACCGACGACCTACCGTTCGCCAGCGGGCCAGCGCAGTGCGCCGAGGAAAACCGACGTTTGGCGCACCCCTGACCACCGCCCACTGTTCTACCACTGCGGCGAGGCCGGGCACACTTACCGCCGTTGCCAGTACCGACAGATGGGACTGCGTGGCTTCGCCGTCGATGCACCACGTCCGCAGCCAGGAGAACGGCCACGTGACATCGCCGACTACCTGACAGGAACTCGGTGGACACCACGAAGCCCTTCGCGTTCGCCGTCGCCCAGCCGCCGCACGTCACCGCACCACCGACAGTACTCTGGCCCAATGCGGGGCCGGTCTCCTAGCCCGTATCCGGGAAACTAAGGGCAGCAACCGGTGGAGGTGCGGTTGCTGTGCGACGAACTACCGAAGATCCTCCGACGACGACGACGCCGCGATGGAGCTTTCCCAACACAACGCCAACCAGGCAAAGCCCTGACGACGAAAGCTCACTTACCGAAGGTGGCCTGACGACGCAACATGGAAGCAGCGGAACTAGCCGATGCAGCCGTGACCCGACGCCACGCCCTAACTGTAATGCGAGACGGCGAACTAGCGACCTCGACGTTCTTATCGACGGCCACAGTGTGACCGCTCTCGTCGATACTGGAGCCGACTATTCTGTCATCAGTGGGTCGTTCGCCGCGAAGTTAAAGAAAGTTAGGACAGCTTGGAAAGGCCCTGAAATCCGCACAGCCGGAGGTCATCTCGTAACGCCTGCAGGAATCTGCACAGCGAGAGTCACCATTAACGGCCGTATTTATCCTACAGACTTCATAGTCCTACAGCGTTGCTCGAGAGATGTCATCCTTGGCATGGACTTCTTATGCCTCCATGGCGCTGTCATCAACTTAAAAACAAAGTCGATAACGTTATCCACAGAAGAAGCACTACCGCCGCGCACGCCGTCTGGACACCATGCCTTGAATGTGCTGGAAGAACAAGTCACCATTCCGCCTCGCTCAAGCGTCATTATTTCAGTCGGCGCTCCTGAATCACCTAATTTCAAAGGCGTCGTTGAAGGCAGTCAGTATCTGTTGGTGACCCGAAATATTTGCGTCGCAAGAGGAATTGCAGAGCTGCGGGGAGGCAAAGCAACGGTTATGCTCACGAATTTCAGCAATGAGTACAAACATGTGAACAAAGGAACAACGGTCGCATACATCGAAGAAATTGCCGAAGCCACCAGTGCTTTTGCCCTCGCCGATTCTGCGGAACCTGCTCAGAGGAACCAAACACCTCCCATAGCTTTCGACGTCAATCCCAGACTTCCGAACAATAAGCAAGAACAGCTCAAGGCCCTGCTCCTGCAATACGAAGATTGCTTTTCGTCGTCATTGAAAATTCGGCAGACCCCAATCACGAAACATCGCATCATAACTGAAGAAAATGCCAGACCACTCCGTCAGAGTCCGTACAGGGTTTCGACGCGAGAACGTGAGGCCATGAAGAGACAAGTTGATGAAATGCTGCGGGATGACATTATCCAGCCGTCCAAGAGCCCATGGGCATCCCCCGTGGTGTTAGTGAAGAAAAAGGATGGGACCCTACGTTTCTGCGTCGATTATCGCCGCCTGAACAAAATTACAAGAAAGGACGTGTATCCTCTCCCACGAATAGACGACGCACTTGATCGGCTCCATAACGCCAAGTACTTTTCGTCAATGGACCTCAAGACTGGCTATTGGCAAATCGAAGTCGACGAAAGAGACCGAGAGAAGACGGCGTTTATAACACCGGACGGCCTCTTCGAGTTTAAGGTGATGCCCTTCGGCCTTTGCTCAGCGCCTGCAACTTTTCAACGCGTTATGGATACAGTACTGGCAGGATTGAAGTGGCAGACTTGCCTTGTGTACTTGGACGACGTCGTCGTGTTTTCCTCGAGTTTCGACGAGCATCTTCGGCGCCTTGAAGCTGTACTTCAAGCCATAAAGACTTCCGGACTCACATTGAAGCCAGAAAAGTGCAGATTTGCGTATGCGGAGCTCTTGTTTCTGGGGCACGTTATCAGCAAGTCTGGAGTTCGTCCTGATCCACGGAAAACAAACGCCATCGCCGACTTCCCGCCGCCCACTGACAAGAAAGCCGTACGCCGATTTCTGGGCCTGTGCGCCTATTATAGGCGGTTCGTGAAAAACTTCGCCCGCATCGCCGATCCTCTCACTAACCTTACCAAGGCCGACGTGGAGTTCAAGTGGGAAACGCCACAGGAACACGCTTTCCAGGAGCTTAAACATCGCCTCCAGACGCCTCCGTTACTTGCCCATTTCGACGAATTCGCCGAGACAGAAATACATACTGACACAAGCAGCGTAGGTCTTGGCGCCGTTCTTGTGCAGAGGGCTGACGGACTTGAAAGGGTTATTAGTTACGCCAGCCGATCGCTATCCAAAGCAGAAGCAAATTATTCCACAACAGAAAAAGAGTGCCTCGCCATCATCTGGGCTACGTCGAAATTTCGCCCCTACCTCTACGGCAGGCCCTTCAAAGTTGTGAGCGACCACCACGCCTTGTGTTGGCTAGCCACCTTGAAGGACCCTTCAGGTCGCCTCGCACGATGGAGCCTGAGACTTCAAGAATATGACATTACTGTCATTTACAAGTCCGGCAAAAAACACTCCGACGCCGACTGTCTCTCTCGTGCGCCTGTCGACCAACCGTTACCCGACGACCCGGATGACGACTACTTCTTGGGAACGATCACTACCGACGACTTCGCTGAACGACAGCGGGCCGACCCGGAACTTAAGGCCCTAATAGAATACCTCGAAGGCAGGACCGCCGAAGTCCCGAAGGTATTCAAGCGCGCACTTGCGTCGTTTTTTCTACGAAACGGTCTTCTACAAAAGAAAAACTTTTCACCGCTTCGGGCTAAGTACCTCCTTGTGGTGCCTTCAGCTCTGCGACCAGAACTCCTGCAGGCCCTGCACGACGACCCGACGGCAGGGCACCTCAGTGTTTCTCGCACGCTCGCGAGGATACAAGAAAGGTACTACTGGCCACGTCTTACTACCGACGTCACTCGTTATGTGAGGACATGCCGGGACTGTCAGCGACGCAAGACACCGCCGACAAGGCCAGCTGGACTTCTGCAGCCAATTGATCCACCTTGCCGACCTTTCCACCAGATTGGTATGGACCTACTGGGGCCGTTCCCGACGTCGGCTTTCGGAAACAAGTGGATCGTGGTAGCTACCGACTACCTCACCCGCTACGCCGAGACAAAAGCCCTGCCAAAAGGCAGTGCATCCGAGGTAGCTAAGTTCTTCGTCGAAAATATCGTCCTACGTCACGGCGCCCCGGAGGTCCTTATCACCGACAGAGGAACCGCATTCACTGCCGACTTAACTCAAGCGATCTTGGCATACAGCCAAACAAACCACCGCCGGACGACAGCGTACCACCCACACACCAACGGCCTCACCGAGCGGCTTAACAAGACGATCGCCGACATGCTGTCAATGTACGTCGATGTCGAACACAAGACGTGGGACGCCATTCTTCCGTATGTGACCTTCGCATACAACACGGCGGTGCAGGAGACGACGCAGATATCTCCGTACAAATTGGTCTACGGAAGGAGCCCGACAACGACGCTCGATGCCATGTTACCCAACGTCACCGACGAAGAAAACCTCGATGTGAGCGAGTACCTTCATCGCGCCGAAGAAGCCCGACAACTTGCGCGGCTCCGTATCAAGAATCAACAGACGACCGACAGCCACCGTTACAACCTTCGACGACGCTTCGTGGAATACCAGCCCGGTGAACGTGTTTGGGTGTGGACGCCGATACGCCGACGTGGACTAAGTGAAAAGCTTCTGCGACGGTACTTCGGACCGTACAGGGTGGTTCGACGTCTCAGCCCACTTGATTACGAGGTTGTCCCCGACGGCATCACGAACTCTCAACGACGCCGATCGCGACCTGAAGTCGTACATGTCGCGCGCCTCAAGCCGTTTCATGCGCGTTAACAAACTGAACCAGTGTTTTTTTTGTATTATTGTTGTATCGGAATTTATTCATTGTACTTTCTTGCATTATTATTGTACTTTCATCTTTAGTTAAAGCATCGGGACGATGCCTTTTTTTCAGAGGGGGGCAATGCCACGTTTCATTTCCCAAGTTTTTGTTATCGTTTCAAAACACCACATGATTCTCAGCGCAAACCGCGCCTGCAGTTTTCTAGAAGGTTCCGGACTGTAGTAGATCATTTTGATAAGATCACGCCCAGTGTGCGAACGGTACAGATTGTTCTGGAAGCTACGCCACCACCAGCGATAACGCTAGAACATTCGACGGCAAGAGTATAAAATGCCGACGCTCTTCGCCGCTTGTCAGTTGTTGATCGAAGGCCGACGCTCCGTTCGCCGCTATCAGTCCGAGACTGCTATCTGTGCGAGACTGCTGCTGTAATTGGACTTTCCGTTTACCGGGCACAGGTTCGCCCAAATAAACAGTTAAATCCCAATACGAAGTCTCCTGTCTTCGGCCACGTCACGACCCCGTGACAATATGAAATGTTGAAAAACCCATCTCACGAGGCGCAGAAGACCTTACTTTCTCTTTACAACGCTGTCTAATTTTCCGGCGACATCTCTTTCACTGGGAAAGAGGTCATTGTCATTACCATTTTGAAACATGGCAAGGATCCATCCTGCGTTACGAGCTACAGGCCCATCGCACTGACAAGCTATCCATGTAAAGGTCTTGAAAAGTTGGTAAATCGCCACCTCATACGCTTCCTTGAAACAGCCAATTGGACACGTACCAGTGCGATTTCCGAGAAGGTAGATCTACCGTCAGCCATCTGGTACGTATCGAGGCACAGATCCGAGACTCTGGTCCACAAACAATTCTTCCTGTGTGTTCCTCGATATGGAAAAGGTGTACGATACCACATGGCGCTTTGGGATTTTGCGAGACCTCTCACACTTAGGAGTCCGAGGTAATTTGTTGAACATAACGGAAAGTTATTGGTCCAATTCCACTTTCAGTGTCGGAGTGGGGAATGTCTTGTCTCAAACTTTTGTCGTCACTCTACAAGAAGATCGAGTAAAAAGGGCGCCTTTTTGTCCCACAACAATAATCGCCATCTATCTTGCGTTCTTTCCTTGCGATGTCACCGCGCGCCCGGAACATTCCGGTCACGAACGACATGCGCGTTATCAGCGATACATAGCATTCTCGATAGAAAAATGACCAGCACCAAGTTTTCAAGAAAAGAAGGGCACTCAAGCCTGATGACGATTATTGTTGTGGGATACAAAGACACCCTTGGCTGCAGCGGCTGCATTTCCGATGGAGGCGGAAATGTTGTAGGCCCGTGTGCTCAGATTTGGGTGCACATTAAAGAACCCCAGGTGGTCGCAGCGAAAACTAGAAGAGCGGCCTTTCAAAACACTCTTTGGGTAACTACTGCAAGCACACTTGCTTGATACCCACTAGAGCATGAATAATAGAAGTTTTTGGGTAGTAGGCCGGCATTCGCTATGCTATTTCTCGTCATTATTCTGAGAAGCGTGGTATCTGCTAATCACTTGCAAATACTTTTGTGCCAATTGTTCATGCAGTGGCTGACGACGATAAGCTAGGGCCTTCATATGGCTGAAGTGGGTATGCGCCACAGTCAATAGGGGAACAAGAAGAAGCTTTTGTAATGGGTTGGAGCATTGGGTGAGCCACTACTTACGCTATTCGCAATGTGCGACGACTGGTTGTTGTTTCGCTGTTTTAAAACGCTTTACAAGTAGTATTAACGTTGCGTTCCCGACATCAAGCCTGCCCAAGGAAAGCTTGCTGACAAGTCCCAAGCACCAGTGTGGCTCAGGGGTGTAACTAAAAAAAATAAACTGGTGTAGAAGAAGAAGAAGCCGCACCAATCGGCTGCGTTCTAAAATGCCCCTATGTGCATTTACTGTAACCGAGAGGGAACGATCAGTCACTTTTTATTACATTTTCGCCGTTTCGATTTATTCAGGCAAAGCATACTAGCACCACCTCTTCAAAGACTGGGCTTGCAATCATCACAACCTGATCTTCTTTCATTTGGAGCCTCTACACTGGGTTTCAGCCACAGGGATGTTTTATTCGCCGTTCAGGCATACATCACTGCGACTAAACGATTTTCTTGCTAAATTATGGTCTCACTATTTTTCTTCATTTTTTTCCTGCAAACTTGATATCGGCATTTCAAATCCAAATTATGTTACAAAAGTTTTGTAGAAATGACGCAATGCTGAAAGTATAGGGCAAATTCACCTTATAATCGGCCAATCTCCTCCTTTCATTACGAGCCATTTGCACAGGGAAACAACAACAATAACAACTCTCTGCTGGTAACAGCGTATCGGCCAATGACCGAGGATCATCGACCCCGTTTCATCATGAAGACTCAAGCTATAAAGTCATCCTGCCACGTCTTCCAACCGGTAACGACGTTTTGAATTCCGTTTTCCTTCATGCCGACTTGAGTGGTAGGCCGTACTGTGCCCCAGACTTCAGTGACGCGCTGCTTAAAGTGGTGAGAACAGCGGACATTATAGGAGTTGGCCAGTATCAAATGAGCCATGTATGGATGGTTACGTGTGCAAGCAGCATGGCGAAACAGAAACTCGTCACTTGTGGTGAGCTCCGTGTAAAAGGGCTGAAGTGCATGCTGCTAGATCCGGAGACCAAAAATATTAGGCTGAAACTTCTTTGGCTTCCGCCTCATCTTGAATCTCGACGTGTTGAAGAGGCGTTCTAAGCTTACGGCGTTGTGAAGTCCGTTGAAAGAAAGGCATGCAAATGTGCAGGAATGGAACAATGAATGACAACAAATAGGGACGTTGCCTTGGAGCTCAAGGACACCATCACTGTGAGCTCAATACCACACCTTATGTCAATCTATGGCCACCAATGCTTCGTACTTATTCCCGGTAGGCCTCCACTGTGTCTTCGGTGCAAGCGAGTGGGGCATGTACGTTGACAGTTCAAAATACCGAGGTGATTGCAGTGCCAGCGACTTGGTCACTCGTCGGATGCCTGCGTGTCAACTTATGCCAACAAACTCCGTTCTGGCCAAGGCACAGAAGAGTAACATCTGGATCATCTTATGGATGTCATTGAGGTAGTTGATGTGACAGGAGAAGCAGCGGGAGGAGCAGAAGGTGCCTTAAAGGAAGCTGAACACTTTTCCATGGATACCCTCGACACGCAAAATAACATCGCTAACGATGCCAGTGAAAGCATAAATGAATGCAATACTGCAGAAGAACACCGCTTGGAAGACCTTAAAGACAAGCCTCCTGACAATGAGGAACGAGAAGGAATGGAAAGCGGTCAGACAAGGAAGCGTCAGGCACCAGTCACAGATGAAGTCACAACAAGTGCGCCAGACATAACAGAGCAAGTGTCTTCATGTGGTCCACGTGTCACCTTCTTTGGAGACAGAGGGACACGCCACCTAATCCAGCGTCCTTAGGAAAGTGCTCCTAAAAATGCAAAGAAGGTAAAGCCACAGGTTGCCCTGTGGCTAAAGGTGACCTACAAAAGTTCTAAGATAGCAAAATGGCTACCGCACTAACGTTTTCCATGTCTGTAGCGACACTCAACGTACGTGGCTTGAGGAATGTAAGGCGCCAGTGGCAGTTGCGTCACCTGCTTGAGCAGTACAACATTGATGTACTTGCAGTGCAAGAGACTAAGATTTCCGCTGCTCGTGACGCCGATCTTGCACTGGAAGTTTTCCGAGATTACAATTTATACATCAGCCCAGCACGTGGTGCATCCGCTGGATGCTTTTTATTAGTTAGAAAGCACTTGAATCATATTTTGACGTCCCTACATGCTGATGGGGAAGGACGCCTCATCTGTTGCGACTGAGCTTTTTATTTCCATAATTGAAGGTTTATCTGTGTCTATGCTCCCTCCAATGTTAATGAAAGGAATGCTTTTTTCCTCTCTTTAACTTCGCTCCTAAACACAGACAGAACTTTGATAGTTTTTGGAGACCTTAATTTTGTTTGTGACGCGAGAGATAATTCATATATAACAAATCGTTATGATGCAAGTGCAGCCTTACTGCAACCCCGCCGCGGTGGTCTAGTGGCTAAGGTACTCGGCTGCTGGTTCGAATCCCGGCTGCGGCGGCTGCATTTCCGATGAAGGCGGAAATGTTGTAGGCCCGTGTGCTCAGATTTGGGTGCATGTTAAAGAACCCCAGGTGATAGAAATTTCCGGAGCCCTCCACTACGGCGTCTGTCATAATCATATGGTGGTTTGGACGTTAAACCCCACATAGCAATCAATCAATCAATCAATCAGCCTTACTGCAGAAACTATTGAATGACCACAATTTAATAGATGCGGGAGCGCATGCACCTTCCTTGGTGAGGTTCACGCACTTTCAAGGCATCTATCATGCTCGGCTTGACCGTGTATACGTATCTCTAAGCTTATGGTCTCACATTCATAATTATGCTGTAAATCCCATATTTTTTACAGACCATTGCTTGGTCACTGTTTGTCGGCGTCATGAAAACGTTTGTAAAACCGCTCTAAACTGGGACCTATGGAAGCTTAACGTAAAATTGTTGCGCGAAGATTCTTTTGTTAAAATAGTAAAAGAACCGATACAAGAGGTAACACAGTGTCGACAGCTGCCAACTTTCGCTCAATGGGAAAGATTCAAAGACAGAGTCAAGTATCGGGCAATTAGTATTTCATGTGAAATAGCGCAAAGTAAAAAAAGCTGAAAAACGCTATCTTTATGATTTACTTCATTAGCTCCACACTTTTGAAAGTCAACAGCCGGGATTGTACGGGGACGAGATAAATATGATTCGAGCACAGATACAAAAACATGATACAGATTTATATAAAGGAGCAAAGGTTTGTTCCCGTGTTACCCATTTCACTGAAGAAGAACACACTAAAAAATCTCTCGGGGATGAAAAGAGATATGCACTTTCTAAACAGATACTGCAAATTGAGTCGCGGGGTTCCCTTTGTGCAGAGACATGTGAAACAAGAGCCGCATTTGAAGATTATTACAAATGTTTGTTCACCGCGCCTGAGCTTCATGAGAATTTTGAGGAAGAAGCTGACCACTTCATTGCCCTTGTGCCTCAGTTACAAGATTATGTAGACTCACCGTAGATGGGCCAATGACCAAAGAGGAAATTAGATTTGCAATAACAACGTTGCAGAAAAAGAAACCTCCTGGCCCAGATGGCCTTAGTGGCGAATTTTACATAGCTTTTCAGGAACTTCTGATACATTTCCTTGAACAACTTTTTTAAGAGGCTTATGACCGTGGTGAACTTCGTCTGTCTTTCTATCAGGGCCACACAACATTAATCCCAAAAAGTGCTGATGCTGAAGCATTAAAGAGAGTTAACGAATATAGACCTATATCGTTATGTAACGTTGACTACAAAATATTTGCTAAATTGTTGACAAATTGGCTACAGACAGTGATTACTAAATGTGTAGTTGACCATCAAACATGTGGAATTCCTGGTCTCTCTATACAGACAAACATTCATATTGCACTTTCAGTTCTTAAGTGTATTGATGGTAGCATGAACCAAGTAGCCCTCCTTTAAATAGACCTTGGAAAAGCACTTGATAAGGTACAGCATGCTTTTTGTTCCGGCTCCTAAGACACCTGCAGTTGGGTGATGTACTATACAATGATATTTCACTCTGTTATAAGAAGTGCACAACTAGGCTAATTGTAAATCACACACTTTCCAATATAATAGAGTTAAATTCATCTGTACGTCAGGGATGTCCGCTCTCACCTTTGCTTTTTGCAATTTATCTGGAACCATTATTTTTAAGTGTGCTTTTAAAGTCTAGCATAAGAGGCTACCGATATGCTGCGGAGGAAGTTAAAGTTCTAGCTTATGCAGATGACATTGCCTTCTTTTGCGCTGATAAACCCAGCGTTCAAGAAGCAGTCAACACTACTTAACGTTTCTGTGAAGTCGCTGGCGCCAGCATAAATTTTGATAAAAGTAGTGGGTTCTGGCTAGGCATGTGGGCCCATACTCCTTCGGTCTTCGCAAATATTCATTGGAATGCTACTCCTATGAAATACCTTGGTGTGCCTCTCGATAACTATCGTAACAGTGGCCCACACTGGACCACTGCGATAACTACGATCCGCCGAAAAGTGGCAACATGGCACGGACGGGAGCTTTCAATTTTTGCCAGAGCGAAAGCGTGCAATATATTCCTTGTATCAAAGCTTATTTATATTCTGCAGGTGTTGCATTGCTCTCGTGTACACATTCAAGCCTTTTATAGGATATTTGTCTGCTTTATTTGGAGCTCTTCCTGGGAAGCCATGAGAAGAGACAATCTTTTTCTTTCACTTGAAAAGGGTGGCCTCGGCCTTGGGCATTTGTTCGTGCGACAGTTTGTGTTGCGATTTTTTTACCTCAAGGATGTGTGGCACCCATTTCTATTAGCGGTTCTTCGTAACCGTTTATGTTACCACCTTACTTTTATTCATGTCACGACAAGCGCTGCTAAGCAATTGCCGTTGTGGGGATTCCTAAAAGAAATTGTTGATACTGTTAGTGTTTTGAAAGCCAGGTTTACCATAGAGTATTTGTATACTATTGACATAACAAATCTAACCGCTGCACTTGTGAATAACTTTTTCCCCGAACCTGTTTATCGAAAGACATATTCGCTTCTTCCTGGTCACGATGTATTATTTCGCGTACGTAGAATGTGTATATCTCCTCAAGCGAAAACATTTTTCTTTAAACTGCACACTTCCACGCTGCCAGTGAAAACGTGGCTGAATGGAAAAATCAATGTACGTACCCTGGACAGTGAATTGTAGACTCTGTAACCAACCTGAGACTGTAGAGCATTGTTTTATTCATTGTTGTGACGCTTTTTCTTTTTGAGACATTTTAAAAAGAACATCAGGAAAAGAACTTCCAATCACAGCTCATGGTATTAGGTTCCTTCCATTCAAAAAGAGTCTGACTGATAATACTCCTTATGGCCTGTTTATGTTGCTAGGACTTTATTCACTATGGAAAAGTCGCATGATCGATAGACACGCCGAGCCACCACGGTCAACGAGATCTGTCTTCCGAGAAGCAGCTTCTCAAGTGCGCAGTGTTGTTGAGACTTTTGACTCCGTTCCGGAGTGGCTTCTCGTTCTTGACGCTTGTGTGTGTTTACCCGACTTCTGAAGAAGTATGTTGTGTGTACTTTACTGGTGATAACTTTATTAGTTAAAGAAAGAAGCTGGTGTAGCTCATTGGTAAAGTACCCGGCTGGCAGCCAGCGGACCCGAGTTCGAGCCCCACTGTGTCATTAGTGCTAGGTTTTTTTTTGTCTAATTTCGCGCTATGTGGTTACGGACACCGGCATCGGCGGTCATCTGTGGGTCACCTGTGTTGTGATCTCAACAGATTTCGCTGTAAAAGCATATGCGTTTTATTCACAAGGAACGGAGGTCTCCACCCCAGTCCTGACATTTACCTGAGGGTCAAAGGCTGCCAGTGAAATCTGAGCGAAAATTGTAAAGCATTACTCTAGACAAGAAACTAACATTTATTTCTCACATTAAACATCTCAAAAACAAGTGCATGAAAGCAATGAATGCGCTCAAGGTTTTGTCGCGGACATCATGAGGCAGGGACAGAAAATGCCTGATGAGTTTCCATATGCACGGGTCTAGATCATGGGGCGATAATATATTAGGGCAGCACCAAGTTCCCTGCTAATGCTTGACCCTGTCCACCATTTGGGCATCTACTTTTCTACGGGTGCTTTTCGCACCAGCCCAGTAGAAAGCCTCTATCTACGTCGAGTAAAATGCGAGGTTGCTTCATCTACAGAGAACTTACGTGTGCAGAGTTACTTACAGAAGCACCCCTCATACTCCACTATTATGATTTGTCGAGCTCTACTCTGTTTCAGAACAGGCTTTCGGTGAGACAGCCCTACTCATTTCGCCTGAAGGGTCTTGCTGAGGAAAGTGGTGTGTCACAGCATATCCGCCGCCGTGGCAGTGGCAGACTATAGATTGCGATGAGTCTTTCCTAGAAGTTACAAAACACGCGCCCGTGGCCCATATCCGCTCATACTTCCTGGAACTTCAGCACAAATACACACTTCCCAAGCTCTTTATACAGATGCCTCTAATGGCGAATTCCATTCAGAGAACAGGAGTAGAGGTGCAGGGCAGTGAGAAGTGGGAAGCAGAGCACTGAGTGCAGGGCCACTCGACCTGCTACTGAAATGCGGCACGCTCCCGGAGAGCTGGCGAGAGGGTGATGAGTGGGGATACTATGTGAACATTCGAAGTTCGGGCGAATTCTCTGTGGTGCAACAGCAAAATAGACGTGAAATCGGTCAGCCACGTGTTCTTCATTGTCACAATACATGCAGAGGTGGAAGTGCTGCGTCAACGGTGCCATACTGTGCCAACCTTACCTGCTGCACCAAGCCGCACCTAAACGGCATGCAATAGGCGACCAGTAAAAGAGCGAGGGATTGCGGTATGCACCATCGGCTACCGGTTCGAGAAGAGTAGACGACGGTGAACCGCTTCGCCGCAAGCCTCTGATGATTGGGGATTAGCGCGCACGGTTGCCCGTTTATCTTCGTCCTGATAAACCATGGTCGGTTGTTGAGCCGTTGACTGCTTCAACTCGAGCGTGAAAGGCAAACGCATGAATTGATTGCCACGAAACGAAGAAAGAAAAACGGAGGTGGGCCGTGACTGTGAAGAGAGCCACGGTGGCAGGTAGCCTTTGAGTATTTATGGAACGTTAAATCCAGAGTGTGCGAAAAGAATTTATCACATATACATGTGTATTCCACACTAAAAAAAAAGCTTACGTATGGATTTGCTGTGAATATTATATTGAGAAATAAATTGTCGCGCAGGCGCGCCTAGCAAAGATATTACGGGAATGCGCGGGTGAAATCTACCTGCCATACGAGATTAGCGCCGGTCATTGCAACCATATATATGACAAAAAAGGCAAAAGCTTCACTCAAGAGTAAGTTTACACGAAGCGCTGGACGAGTGCATTTGCGTCTATCTTGGTCAAACTGTGCGCCAGGATGGCAATCAAAGGAAGAAAGGCGTTAAACAAGCGCAGGGTTTAGATAATTCAGCGCCGCCTATGTCTGACTGTATTGTTTATGTGCCGCAGTGCCGCGCAGCTTAATCAAGATCAGCGCTTATATAAGCATCTGGCTTCGACTAAGAAATGCATCTTATAGCGCGCAGAAGGTGAGAAACAAAAAAGATATCCGAATTCACTCAATAAGTGCTGCGCTTCATGGCGATCGACCGATGATGTCGGCTGAAGCAGCAACCCCGAAATAAACTTTTAGCACGCTGCTACAGTCATCCCCATCCCCTGAGATCTTCAAAATAGTGACTTTTCATCAGCAGTACCGTATCATGCAATAAAAATTGCTTTCTGTATCGACTGTTCTGCTAGCCAAGCTGACAGTATACCCCCACGCAGCATAAAAGCGTTGCAGGTCATTTTGGTGCGATAAAGAAGTTTCCTTGTCGTTCATGGCTTTCGTAGCTTGTCATCGTCACAGTCATGATTAGCAAAAAGAAAAACCTACTTCTAAAGCACTGACATTGCACGGAGAGGTGTTTTTTTTCCCAACGGAGCTGTACAAAAATGCGCGCGTGCCGCTGCTAACGCGCGTGGTGCGTTGAACCGGAAGCCGTCGTATTCCACAGTTCCCTGCGATTGCCAATTTTACTGGTTACCTAGTCTCACGTGCTACGCCAAATTTATTTGAGAGTTTTTTCATTGACCGAGCAATACGCATGAGCTATACGAAGGACGCAACTGCGTCCAAATAAAATTCCTCGTCCATATCAAACGTGCTATTTTGAATCATGCATATATCTTGCGCCACGTAAACACGATGCATGATTATTGTTAAGGTGTCGTTTGCATACATACCTCCTTATGCGACATATAGGTTGTATTCACGTGACGTCAGCTTGACGGGCGCGGCAGCGAAAAGTGCGCCAGCAGTGCTGGCAACCGCGTGGTCAGCATTTTGAAGGCCACCATAGCAGCGGCCGGCGGCACACCGACAGCTGAGTCCGCTGGTTCCAACACATGCACCCAAGTTACTGCGAACACGTCGCACTTGTTTTATTTTAGTTGGATTTAGAAGGTACGAGATTTACCATTTGTGAAGTTGCTGCAGCGATGGCCGATGCGTGCTAGGCTCGCTTAATCGCGTATACGCCGAGAAATTAGACGCCGATGCTAAACAGCGATACGCGGATTAAGTGGCTCTCTGCAATGTGCGTTGACCCACTCATTCTGACTAGCGAGGAGGCCGCATTTGACATCGGAATTGTTTGAAAGGCGAAACACTGAGACATAAAGGACTGTTCGGTGCATATACGACTAGTTTTGTGACCCACGTAAGACTCAAAGCCAAGAAATCGCTGGATGCTTCACTAGTGGCTTTGTCCACGAACCTTTGCTGAGAAGTCATGGTGACTGCGTCGCTTTGGGCGCAAAGGTAAGATAATCTGAAGTTATATTCTATCTGTAAGCGCTAAAGTCGAGTTTACCTATGAATTTGATACTAGTACGATGTTTTACGAATCCAGTTGAAGCAGCAGGCTTAACAGCGCTTATGAAGATGCATGTGAAAACGCCATTGCATGGGGCAGATTAGATTGTGGTAGTGCACACGAGACCGAAATTTCGACGTGGTTCGCTCACCCACAGCTTTGATCAATTGAATAAAAAGTATCAGGAGCATTAAATTATTCACGAGACCAAGGTTACAAGCCACCCGCGCTTTGACAATTAAGCTTACTGAGCCAGGTCACTTTAGCGAGAAAAACAAAAGCGCGTGCCTCTCATTTAAGCCCGAAGAGTACCGCGCATGTATTTATATGAATGATCCAGCGTTGAGTATTCCGCCGTGTTGTGCTTTTCGCAGACATCTCTGCCAGAGCATTGAAACTGACTGCATTTACTGTGCTATTGTAATTTCTTTATTTTCATGTTTCGTTCGCATCTGAATTACTCAAAGCTGCCAGAATCCAAACTCAACCGAGTTTCCATTCGCAGGTGAACCACTGTCAAGCACTCATTCCACAGCCTTGTTAAAATCAGCCTGGCAAAGACGGCTGAATCACTCGCCACGACGCTTTGCCGCAACCTGCAGTATACGACTACATGACCGCGAATAACGTTCGGCAAGGAATAAAATTAAACCGCTTTTGAGTTTTCAGGCTCGTCACCCTTCCATTTTGTGCGATGGCTGCACACAATTACAGCACAATCAAACGTGATAACGGATGGTGGGCGCAAAAAAAAAAAAAAAAAAGAAAACGGCTCAACTTTAGTATCACGCAGAGGCACACGCGTGTGTACATAACCATGACGGCCGGAAGTAGTGCCTTCTTCGCATTACTAGTATGCTATGCGGATAGCCGAAGTATAGGCTGTGGTAGCAAAGGGCTGCTCGGAGGTGAATACCACTTATGTATACGTTTTAAAAGCAAAGCTGTTAGGCAAACTATAAAGGCGGCAATAGTGCGACGAGTTTTTTTTTTGCCATATAAACTTAACAAAAAGTTCGTGTCACTGGCGAAGGGATGACTGCAATAGTAACAATTTGTAATGTTTTATAGGTGATGATGTACGTGCTCCTTTCTTTTTGTGTTTTTTACCACACCTTTACGCGTGTAACGCTGCCTTACACAAACCACGACCGAATGACTGGGGACCTTCGAGATAATCTCAGAGCTATTCCATGAGACTACGTGCACAACGAGTACATTACAGTTTGTTCTGGAACTTACGAGGCCGCTAGCGATAACACTGGAATCATTGATGGCACATATATGATTTCCGACGCACTATTCTGCGTGGCGGATTATCAACGACTGACGCTTCATGTTTGCTGCTATCAGTCTACAACGCGTGTTGCTTGTAGAGTGACGATTCGTTTCCTGCGTGCAAGTGAACCCCCCCCCCCCCCCCAAAATTCACTCATGAAAACAGGGGCTGCTGCCTTCGTCGAAATCCCTACCCCATGACAGTATGAGGGCAGGGAGCTAACTCTTTTGGATCGATTGATTTGATTGATTTGTGGGGTTTAACGTCTCAAAACCACTATTTGATTATGAGAGACGCCGTAGTGGAGGGCTCCGGAAATTTCGACCGCCTGGGGTTCTTTAACGTGCACCCAAATCTGAGCACACGGGCCTACAACATTTCCGCCTCCAACGGAAACGCAGCCGCTGCAGCCGGGAGTCAATCCCGCGACCTGCGAGTCAGCAACCGAGTACCTTAGCCACTAGACCACCGCGGCGGAGCAACTCTTTTGGATCCGACATCAGGACACTCATAACTAGTAAACTCTGGTGTAAGAGAATAAGTACGTCCGCTCCAGGAAGAAATGCTCTTATCGCACAATATATTCTCATTGAGTGTGCACCAAGTAGAACGGTACGACCCGTGCGCTGAAGCTTGACGATATCGCGCGCGCCAGCTATCGCAACCACGCCCTTAATAAAAGTCAAAGTTCACAGCAGTTGCTCGAGTGACTCCCGTTTTCCCCGGCATCTTTTCATGCTTGCTCAAGACGGGTGGCATGTTTCCTCACTGCTCGAGAATTCACCGGTAGTTCGAACACGCTGTGGCATGCTATAGCGCGTCCACCCTACGAGCGACAGAGATCGGCCATCTCGCTTGATCTCTGCTTGAGCAGCGCTCATCAGACCAGTTTAGCAATTTTACATGTGGGTCAAACCAATGTCTCCTTTATTTTATTCAATACCAGTTCAAACAGGCATAGAGTTTCCTAAAATTAATTAGAGGGCACTCTGGCGCTGCGATCATTCAGCCACCATGGGAATGATGGGTAGTACACACATTTGCCTAATCTTCGAACTTGCGGGCGGCGAATCGTACTTGCGGCTTCGTTTATTACTGGTGGCAGTTTTGTTTTGAAAGAAAGAAAGAACCCTTTTGAACTTACGGACCTGATTCGAAACGGTACGCCTAAAAGAATAAAGTTGTGAAGCGCAAATGGTGAAAATTTGCTAATTTATGTTTTCGTGAAAAAACTGCTCCAAGCCACACGAACACACACGGAGTTAGAAGCAGGCCAGAAATGCGAAAATTAGACAAATGTGTGTACTACCCATCATTCCCATGCTCGCTGAAGCGCCGTGTGTTGCAACTCCCATAGACACTAGCGCCAGAGTTCCCTCTAGTAAGTATTGTGGGAAACTCTATGCAAACGGGTGGTCTCCACCGGGTGCCGTCGGTCTGCCTTATAGTTCAAAGAGTGGTCACTATATACGACGCCACAGGAGGGGTATAGGGTTGCCTGCATCACACGTGCTTCCAAGCGCTTTCCCGCGGGAACGCGATAAAAGTGTGTTCCTTTCCAATATCCTACGCCTGTCAGATTCGTTACTTCGTGCTCCTTCTTTGTGGCTGGAAGCATTGCTGCCGCCACCTCACAGCGCTACTTATGCAGCGGCATCACCGGTACGCATTTGTGCACCGTTCGTGGCGCCACGAACGGCGACACGCATCTCAAAACACCGTATTACTTGCAGAGCCAGCATGACCGCCAACGTTGTGATAACGAGGAACACAAGATGCCGCTCCACAAATCTGTACACAACTGAACAAAAAATTACTTTATATTATTCTCGTCGTGGGGCACTGCAAGAAGGGCTTTCTTTCCTATGACCGCAATGCACAGGTGAAGGCTGAGTGATGGACGAGAGCAGGAAAGGGCTAGAGGAGAATGTGGCGAACAGATTGGGCGCTGGCATTGATAAAATAGAGGAGGCGCTGGTCGAACGTACGATTCGCTAGAAATGGTACCAAATTGTAATTTTCCGGAACATTCATGGTGGCAACGACGAAAACCTGTCGAGTGTCCATATGATTCCTCTAGTAATAAACAATTCACTTAATTGCCTAGTAATGGCGCGGTGAGTCCATCTAAATTTCCTCGTTGTTCCCATGTCGGCTGTGGTACTTCAATGACCGGAACATAAGTTTTTTACATTTTTTATAGAACCCTGTGGCTTTATTATGAAGGTAACTTTTATTATATAGCTGCTAATCTCTAGTCTTGAGTTGCTGTTTATGTTAGATGCAGTGTTTTAACCACATTTTCAAGATTGGAACATTTTAACATAAAAATTTTCAATTCGTCTAAGGTCTAGTAGCTGTCCAGAACGCCACCTATGTTGTTCTTTGTGAGTTGCTGCGCTTTCACCTTTGATGTCTTAATATACATAAATTTCGGGTAAGTCTGGTCACTTGATCAGCATTGTATGCTTAGTAAAAGTCATTGAAATTTTTCTTCTTTACCAGAAAGCAAAAATTCTAATTAACATAGCGATGTGTGACCCAACAAATCTCCTCTAGAACTAAATTTCGATGCTCCAAAACACACCTTTTGCTGCTACAGAGGCTTCTCCAAAACTCCCTTTTTATTGCTCCAAAGCTGTTTCAAAACACTATATATGACAAGTTGTTGCGTCGACTATATTCTATAAGTCATGATTCTAATGAAGCTTCAACGTCAATTCATGAATTTGTGTTTCCGTGTCGACTCGGGTTTTTTTCCAACGTGTATACTCTTTCTTCGTGTTTTTTTTTCAATTGCGCCATTTAATTTTCAATTGAAGCTAGCCTGGTCTCCATGCTATAAACAGTTACTTCAACCTTTCTCGCGTAGCCGACCAGATATTTTAAAGTTTAGTTTGTTTTAGTGCCTGCTCTTTAAGTATATTCTACAAAAGTTCATTGCTGGAATGAGCCTCACAATCAGATTGGAGGCCTAGATAAGGTTTAACTTCGCCGGATGTCAGTAAAAGCCTCATAATTACATTACAGCACCCGTAAGACGTAATAGTAAAAAAAAAATGTTCCACGCCAACTGTCCCGACCAGGGCCTCGCCAAAAATTACTTTCTCTCGAGTAGTTTGAGAAAATTAATCATCATCATCATCATCATTATCATCCTCATCAGCTTGACTACGTCCACTGCAGGACAAAGGCCTCTCCCATGTTCCGCCAGTTAACTCGGTACTGTGGTTGCTGCTGCTGAGAAAATTACACACATGTAGACATTATATCTGAAGTACTTTCCCAAGATATTTTGAGCAGCCAAAAATTTTTTCGCCCGTGGCCACCATTTAAATTAATGAATTGGTAGAATACCTGGTGCGAAAAAAATTTATCTATAAATTGACCGTTTCGCGAAATATTTCAATACTTGCTTCGTTGTATTTTTAGGGGTACATGCTCGTATACTATAATACAGTTTGCCATGATAGCTTCGAAATTTTCACTCTCTAGAGCGTACACAAAACTGAGCGAATTATAGTGTTTTTGAGAATTTTTCTACACAACAAGACCATCAATAAAGTGTATAAATTACTTTTATCAACTCTCCGTAAAATTTACCATTTGTATTGCCGGTGTGTGGGCATAGGTTCTAAAAGAAAAATTCTGAACTTGACAAAAACACCACTTTTGTCTAAATTGAGACCTCTGTAGCGCCCGGAGGTGGTACAAAACAAAATCTGGAGAAAATCGCATTACATGGAAAATCATAGCGACGTTGTTAAAAAAATTTATTCGAAGTGATGTTTGTGTTATAGTGGAGAAAAATATTTTTTAAAAATGTAGTCCAACCATTGCATTGCTTTGCTAAGGCAGCAATACAAAGCAACTGAATTCACTGCATAAAAAAGTGGTAGTGCACTTACAACGCATGGTTCAAAGTTCTGTTTGTTAGCACTCTATTTTGTATACCACATATCGAGGTGATAGAGGTGCTTATAGGTTTCTGCGTCAAGAACAGCCGGCACGAATTATACATTACGCTATTCCCCGAAGTACTATAATGTCTTAGCTAAAGCCACGTGTAGACACACATCGTAGAGGAAGTAAACTGCAGTAAGCCTACATGCCACAGTGCTTCATCTGCACATTTGGCTAAACAGTATTTGCGCTCAACACCTTTTGACTTCTTAGAATCTGCTTTTATCTTCTCTAAGAGCAGTCAGACAAGCCATGCTCGTAATGTACATGTAGTAAATTTACCTCGGCTTTCCTATATATCTGTTTGCGACCTCTGCTTGCTTTGAGAGCAGATTGTAAGTACCGACAAGAATATTCCGCAGCATGATATCAGTGTATTTCTCTGAACAAGCTGACGGCCGATTTTAACTGCTGTATATACGTGTTCTTAACATGTCACACGTGGTTATACGCTTCCACGAGAAAGTCCCACAACTACGAAGTGCATACGCCCGCCACCACACTTTGGAGTAATCGTTATTCGCTGGTTTCTCCACCAGTTCTGTTGTTAGAATTAACATTGTTATCACCAAGAAAAAGAATGTTCGTTCTCTACCAATTCTACTTTGTCCTTCAAACATTCTTTGAACGTTCGAAACGGAGTTGTGCTCTCACGACGATTGATTGATTGATTGATTTGTGGGGTTTAACGCCCCAAAACCACCATATGATTATGAGAGACGCCGTAGTGGAGGGCTCCGGCAATTTCGACCACTTGGGGTTCTTTAACGTGCACCAAAATCTGAGCACACGGGCGTACAACATTTCCGCCTCCATCGGAAATGCAGCCGCCGCAGCTGGGATTCGATCCCGCGACTTGCGGGTCAGCAGCCGAGAACCTTAGCCACTAGACCACCGCGGCGGGGCGTGCTCTCACGACGACCTACTTACGTTATACCAAGTAAACCAAATCCTACAATCAGGCGGCGTGCTTCCTATAGCGGCCAAATCCTGCGTGCGCGCCTGATGTTTTCAGCAACCATTGCTTTTTTCGGATCACAAGACTTTATTATCACCTCGTCCGACGAAGGATACAGTTTTTCTAACCCCAGAGTTGTCCACGATAGCTAGTGTTAGGGTCCAAAGTAATATTCATTCTGTTTCAGCACCGAAACCGTCCTTGATCGAGCCTTTCATATCCGCGAGCCGTTGTAACGCTATATAGTGAGCATCGTAAAGTGGCATGCATCACCGACATTGAATAAAGTTCCTTTACTTGCCTCTGGTCAAGCAGAAATGAAGGCAACGGTTAACGCAACAAACCGGTATGTGTGGCAGGAATCTGTGTGGCCTATCAGAAAACTATCATAATCACAAACGCTAATGAGCCACAAAAATCGGGCCAATTGAATTTTGACCAATCCAAAGATATTACTTGAATGCTACTATAGTCAAACCACTGTCACGTCATAGTTTGTATAGTTATGAAAGGTGCTGCCAATACAATAGCCTCAAAGCTAAACGAAGAGAGTCTAATAAAGAGAATTGCGGCAACATATCCGTAGGACTCATTGTAGCAAATGGTTTACATTTAAGGTATTGCAGTGCCATTTTTCTCACAATTTCAAACTTCGATGGCAGCGAACCACGCTTTCAAGATGACCGAATACAATATGATCAATTTGTTCGCCGCGTGGATTATTTATAAAGGTTGTACAATATTTCACACGAGCGGGCAAAGAAAACAAACAAAATAAATAGCTCAGTAAATCTCATTCAATGCAGTGCCGCTTCGCTCAGTCGATTGTGAAATACGGTGAGGAATAAGGGCAGTTCATACTCGGCTGTTGTGACTCCCAATAAGCACTTCGGCACGCGCATGCGAGTACCTAGTGGCGGGCGCCAAGGTCACCTGTAGCCTTGATCATTGAAGCGGAGACTACAGGCAGTTCGAAGCCGACTGCAGTTTGCTGAAATATGCTTATCTACGAGAGCTCATAAAATGTGCACGATCTCTCGATGCTCCGGAACGAGCCTTACGCGGCGATCAGCTGTTGCCGCACGTTGTAGTCTTTACTTGGTGTTTCATTCATTGCGTTATTGTTTCTGGAGAAATCAGACGAGCATTGAAAGCACTCTATGCTTGAGCTATATTCGATGAGCCAGAAAGTTCTCTCACTCAACTAAAGGATAACATTTTCTCGCAAAGCCATGGCTGGTGCCAAAACGAAATTTGTCACCACTCTGCGCAGCAAAATGGTGTGTTGCAATAAGCGGTCACTTTTCGCCTCTTCATTGTTTGTCATTTCAGTCCTCCTGGACCTCTTTATCGTTGTCGTGCTGCGAGCGATGTTCGTTCAGACTCAAGACCTTCCTTGTGCTTGGCAGGAGGAAGAACAGGTAAGACTCGTCCACGCTTACTTGGTAATTGTTAGATAGGGTCTATATAGCAGGATGATGTGCTATACGAGGCGTAAAGTGTACAAAGGGTCATTTTCTGTTTACAAGCGCGCTCTATTGCGTTGAGTGCCTACTGCGAGTCCCGACATCTCGAATGACTGTCATGGTTCGCAGCGGTATACTGCTTGCGTTCCAGCCGTAGACTCTTTCGTAGCGTACCTCTTGCTTCAAATAACTAAAGTTGTGGCTTTACATACGAGAATGACGATATAATTATGAAGGACACAACCATAGGGGGCTTCGCCTGGGCTTCTCTGTAAAGCATCTCAATCTAAACACACAGGCATCAAGCGTTTCACCTCCGGCTGAGACTCGATCCCTCTGGGCAATCACGCGCGCACACGTTTAAAAGTCGAGCCCCACAACACCGAAGTGACGGGTCAAACTTGTTACTGCTGGATGACTGCATCGTAACGGTCATCGCTAAACGTACAGCGTTCACGTAGTTATTGGTATTTCGTTTGCGAAAAGCTTAGCTTTCATTTGTAATAATGCTCTACTCTATGACCAAATAAGTGGCATGAAAATGGCATTTTCGTCTTTTTTTGTGTGTGTCTGTAGGTAACCCGGGTGCAAAAGAAAATCACGCCGACCACAGTAAAGCATGCACTTTGAAACAAATCGAGAAAGCTTGGATTGCAGACGATAGCCTTAGTCCCGTGAAGCCGAAACGTCTCATTCACAGTAAGGCACTCAATACTATACTCAAGGCACTCAATGTTATACTGCACACTTACAAAGGAAAACACAAAGTGTCCCAATCTAGACTTTACGCGTTGTACAGCACCTCATTTTGCAATACTTCCTTCGGATCCAACGGGGTTCCCTCAAACCCTGAATTTCAACTAATCGGGTTTATCTTTCTTCTTCTGCGTGGATGTTTCGTCCCCAGTATGTTATAAATAATAACGCTATTTCTATAATGGTTTCCTTTGGCGGCGAAAGAACTTGGTATTCGTTTCTCTTTCCATACTGTGTTTGGTCAGATCACTGACTTAAGTTCATTCGTATTCTTGGGTGATCGCGACTTTGTTGAAGCCACTTTCCGTCATGTTTCTGTACGCGCTACATGCAGTTGTACTCAACACGGCTGGAATTTCTTTTTCGCGGATAGCTTAGCAGTGCGAATGCGGGTTGGTATCCACTGCCACAAGCTTGAGCGCATTCATGCTGAAAGCAAGTTTCCTATCGCGCTGACCCTAAAATCAACACTTTCATTCACAGAAACAATTAAAACACAGGGAAGCCGCTCAATCTTGCACACCTAGCAAACATGAGAATATCATCGACATATCAGCACGCATATTGAGCTAAAATGTGGACAGTGGTCATGGTCGAGGGCTTTTTTTTAAAGGGTCCTGCAAAACTTTTTCAGTACGGTTACAAAACACTCTTGATCGGTAGTCCAGGCTACCGAGAAAACGCGAGCCATACTATACAATAGCGCAGCACGCAGCCTGGAAATAAAAAAGCAATTCTCAGGGTCAGCTAACATTTGGTTTCTGTTCTTTCTACAGATGACAATACAAGCTGAAAAGGGACTCGTCACAGTCATTGTATCAGCCATTGGTTCATTTGAGCACGACACACTTGGTCGCTCCTCAGGCCGTCGTGGAAGGCCGCGACTTATCCTAGCGCACGCGCGATTCCCATAAAAAGTGGCGTATTAAAAAAAAGAAAGAAATAGTGAAGTAGGCATGCCTTTTTACTCCCCGAGCCATGCCTTTCTGCTAAGCTTCCAGCGCTATCGTCATGATGAGAGAAGCAATAATGCAATGAGGGTGGCGATTTGGGAATGCAATCGCAGAAATAATTTAATCTCCTAAATAATGCAATCGATAAATAATGCAATTCTTGAATGGCTCTGACCAGAAAGGAACGTTTCTAAACACCAACTCTGCCCCGCCACGTTGGTCTAGTGGCTAAAGTGCTCGGCTGCTGACCCGCAGGTCACGGGTTCGAATCCGGGCTGCGGCGGCTGCATTTCCGATGGAGGCGGAAATGCTGTAGGCCCGTGTGCTCAGATTGGGGTGCACGTTAAAGAACCCCAGGTGGTCGAGATTTCCGGAGCCCTCCGCTACAGCGTCTCTCATAATCATATGGTGGTTTTGGGACGTTAAACCCCACAAATCAATAAATCAACATCAACTCTAGGCACATATAAAATTGAACAACAAATTTACTATACCAGCTCCGCTGTTGGTTCCAGCTTTGAGCCAATGGTGCAAGCTGCATAGGTCATTGTTTTTTTTTCACTATATAGCGAGTGTGGGGAAATGCGAGGCATTCCTACAGTTATGACAGTGGCGTGTTGATCTCGCCACTGTCCTTTATCAATTGGTGCTTTCTGTCTTAAAATGAACCATCGAGCAAACTGTCCACTGTCTCGTTTTATCAAGGTGCTGTCCGAGAGACTTGCTGCTGCGATACGGTTTCCAACGGTGAGCACAGCGTCGTACGAGTACAACCGAGAAGCTCTGCTAGACTTTATCAATTTCTTGGAGAAAGCTGTGGACCTACATACACCGCTTTGCCCACCCAAAATGAGTTGTTATTTGTTTTGTGGCAGCCACAAGCACGAAATAATCACGATCCTATTTACGGTAGTTGGCAGCCTACACATCGAATAGAAGTATATATTGATACCATCGGGGTTGGCTAATTTATTGATTGATATGTGGGGTTTAACGTCCCAAAACAACCATATGATTATAAGAGACGCCGAAGTGTATGGCTCCGGAAATTTCGACCACCTGCGGTTCTTTAACGTGCATCTAAATCTGAGCACACGGGCCTACAACATTCTACGAGCCAGAACCACGATATGATTAGGAGAAACGCCCTAGTGGAGGGTCCCGGTGTTCTTTAGTGTGCTCCGATGAAAATGTTGGGGAGCCTCGTTTTTTTTTGGTATTTTTTTCCTCTACAGTACAACACTTTTAAACAGAGTGCGTGTTATTCGCATGTACAGATGCTGGCATAGTTGCACGTTATTGACTTGCGCATTGAAATACTAGATTGTGTAATCGTCTTCGTTCAGTAATTATGCACTTCGAGGAGAGGCGATGAGTTTATTGCGAACAAAAATTCTGTGCTGGTGTCCAACCAATAATACTCAACTCCGTTCTGTAACATATATGGTTGCAGTAGAGAGACTCTAATTTAGTGAAGTTTTTTTTTTTTGTGGCTCCCGAAGCTGAGACCTTGGGATCAGTTTGGTCTAGTGCCGTTTCGCTTTTCCCACAGGTGGCCACACAAGTGGCCGAGGTTTTGTCTCTGGGACACAAGCATAATTGAATCCGTTGTACAGATGTGACAAAATATCCACCCTTACCACGTGAAAACTCTTACCTACTGCCAGCCACCGGAATTTCTCTTATGCTGATTCTACAGTAGGATGTATGTGCAAATTTTTTTAATTCTAAGGGTCCATTTTTTTTCAGTAGCACTTCTACAAATTTTTTCTCATACTTCCTGGTATTTCATATTTGCTGTTGCTTTCAGGCACTACCTGGAGAAGTGGTGCAGGTGCATACATTTGACAATTGGAAGAACAGCACGATTGGGAAGCTTGTTTCGGGGAAGATTGCCGATTTGAAAAAATGATCTTGTAGTATTTATGAATATAACACACGCCTCACTTCTAATGCATTTTTTTTTCATTTTATAGAGGCGCTGCTATGTTGCAGTCCTCAAATGCCCAATATTTTATTTCCAAAACCTCGAGTTCTCAGCTGCAAAATGGGCCAATAAAGTTCCAATTCACAAGTACAGTACTAATGGATAATAGAATGCCAATAGACATATATAAGACTAATACGCCAATAGACCAATACACAATAGGCTTATAGAGCACCAATAGACCAATACACTAATAGAACAATAGAGGTCCAAGATACCACAATGCCACCTATAGATCAATAGGATACCAATAGACCAATATGTTCAATAATCCAATAGGCCATTGGTTTTTCTACAAGAGATTTTTGCTAGGGTCCTCTCTCTCACATTCCTCATGCTTTCACTACTCTACCGCCACCTCCCGTGTGACGTTGTTGCGGTGATCTCCCCTGTGAAAGACACTTATGACGACGCCCTTTTCACTTGATTTCCCCTCTTTGACAACCACCTGTTGTCGAAACATGAAGTTCGGCACTGAAAGCATGTACAAATTAATGTTGAGAGCTCTATCTGCATTATGGAACCACAATACTTATGTAGTTACTCATGAAGCTGAATTCAGTCCTATTACTCATTTTTGGTGATTGCAAAATGAAGACAGAAGCTGGCTAATTGAATGCAGCTGCAGCATGGTAAGCTTTGAGAAAGAGTGACGTATCCTGAAAAAAACTCATCAGTTATTAAATTAGGACAGTTTCCTAAGAGCTTGGACTATGTGAACATTGGTAGTTGAGTGATGAAAAAAAAAAAAAAAAAACAGACTTTTACTTTTTTCAATGATCAGGGGTTTTCGAGTTCTGCTGGCTTTATTGATTATTTGATGATTATTAAAAATATCCAAGAAATATTTGATATTCTGAATATGTACTATTCGATTCGAGTAGCGAATCGAAAAGAAAGCTATTTGATTAGTCGTTCGAAATTTTTGAATATTTTCACACTTCTACATGGCACGTTCTCTTTGTGCATGCGCGTAGTCTTCATCATGAACGAAATGAGTATGGCGGCCCCAGATGGTGGCAGATTTGGCATAAGTTTAGTTATATCTGCATTGACTCTTATCCCTAACTGTTCCTATTCTAGGCTTCTGAAAACCTCCTTCGAGCACGCGGTAAATTGCATTGGGGAAATTGTGTCCCCCTGCCTTACACCCTTCTTGATTGGTATTCTGTTGCTTTCTTTATGAAGCACTTTGGTAGCAGTTGATCCCCTGTAGATTTCTTCCAGAATGTTTATATATACTTCATCTACGCCCTGACTCCGCAGTGTTTGCATGACGGCTGATATTTCTACTGAATCAAACGCCTTCTCGTAATCTATGAAGGCTATGTATAGTGATTGGTTATACTCTGAGCATTTCTCTATTACCTGATTGATAGTATGAATGTGGTCAATTGTTGAGTAGCCTGTTCGAAATCCTGCTTGTTCCTTTGGTTGATTGAATTCTAATGTTTTCTTTACTCTGTTAGCAATTACCTTTGTAAATAGCTTGTATACTACAGAGAGCAAGCTGATCGGCCTGTAATTCTTCAAGTCCTTGTCATCTGCTTTCTTATGTATTAAGATGATGTTAGCGTTCTTCCAAGACTCTGGTACTCTTCCCGTCAGGAGACACCTCGTAAACAGGGTGGCTAGTTTTTCTAACACAATTTGTCCTCCATCTTTCAGCAGATCTGATGTTAAGAGTCAATGGAGAATACCTTAGTAACCTGCGCTTCGCCGATTACATTGCATTGCTGAGTAACTCAGGGGACGAATTGCAACTCATGATTACGGAGTTAGACAAGGAGAGCAGAAAGGTGGGTCTTAAAATTAATCTGCAGAAAACGAAAGTAATGTACAACAACCTCGGCAAGGAGCAGCGCTTCGAGATAGGTAATAGTGCACTTGAAGTTGTAAAAGACTATGTATACTTAGGGCAGGTAATAACCGCAGAGCCGAATCACGAGATTGAAGTAACTAGAAGAATAAGAATGGGGTGGAGCACATTCGGCAAGCACTCTCAAATTATGACAGGTAGATTGCCACTATCCCTCAAGAGGAAGGTATATAACAGCTGTATCTTGCCGGTACTTAGCTACGGAGCAGAAACCTGGAGACTTACAAAGAGGGTTCAGCTTAAATCGAGGACGACGCAGCGAGCAATGGAAAGAAAAATGGTAGGTGTAACCTTAAGAGACAAGAAGAGAACAGAGTGGATTAGGGAACAAACGGGGGTTAAGGATACCATAGGTGAAATCAAGAAGAAGAAATGGACATGGGCAGGGCATGTAGCGCGTAGACAGGATAACCGCTGGTCATTAAGGGTAACTGACTGGATTCCCAGAGAAGGGAAGCGGGTTAGGGGGAGACAGAAGATTAGGTGGGCAGATGAGATTAAGAAGTTTGCGGGTATAAATTGGCAGCAGCAAGCACAGGACCGGGTTAACTGGCGGAACATGGGAGATGCCTTTGTCCTGCAGTGGACGTAGTCAGGCTGATGATGATGATGATGATGATGATGATGATAGTTATATCTGCATTAAACTCTTATATGTGGGGCTTCCTTACTGACTCACGGGTCACTATCCTCATTGAGGACCTTAAATTGCGAAGCTTCACCATGGTAAATTTCGGTATATTCCAAAGAGCTGTTTATTCTCCGCTCCTGTTCAATATTGCCCTCGTACGGCTTCCGAAGGCCCTAATTGCAATTTCGCAAGTGCGCCACGCCATCCATGCTGATGGCGTCACAATCTCTAGTCATTCTCGCAAGTTGGCTCTGGTGGAGGAAGCCCTCCAACAAGGCCGCCTCCATCGTAGAACTAATAGGGTGCAAGTACTCGGTCTCGAGTGCTCGTTTTGCACGAAATCAGAAACCATCGTATAAATAAGTAGGTTCTCCGACAATGCCACCCTCATTGGGCAGGTCGATGGAATCCCAATTCAAGAGGTTGAAGCCATCCGAATTCTCTAGGCCCACTTCAATATTCTGGGCAACAAGTCGATCGCTATGCAGAAACTAACAATGTATTCTCTTCTAATTTCTTGCATGATTAGTCGGGTGGCAAAGCGACGACGAGAAATGAAATAAAATAACATAACGCGACTCACTCAGGCATTCGTTATGAGTCGCATGCCCTATAGCTTTCGTTACCTGAGGAACTTGATAGCGAAATCTCATGCAACAAACACATGTTACACTCAACATGGCCGGGAACTCCCTCCCCCTCCTTTTTTTCGGGAACGAGCCGAGACGAGTTTACAATGCAAAAAAAAAAGTTTTTTCTGCTGTGACCTTGACAGTCCATGGCGAGATATTCACCCACCATTTCTACTTTTTTGGTGAGGTCGAAACTGACTCCTACCTTCTTGAAAGCGAGCAAGTCACTTTGCTACCCGCATCCCATTGTGAACCTTCAGGCTGAACTGGAATGTGCTTGAATTATCACCTGCTTGAGCTTGCCAACAATCTTATTCTGCCATTTTGAATTCCAGCAGTGACATTGTCGTTGTGAGGAGCGTTGTATACTGCACAATGGGCGCCAACCAACAGCGTCGTTTTTAATATGTCCCTCATGCAATTTGATAGAGCAGTGCTTTTTTTTTCTCTTTTTTTTCCTTTTTTTGCGGTGTCCATTGAAAAAAAACCGGAGCTTATCGCAGATGCCACAAACCACCCAAAGAATTTGGTGTGTACTGCCATGTGCCATCAACGATACCTCTTTCTCCAAAACATTTCTGGAGGGCGCCAGCGTGGCCACACTGCGATTGGGAGGAGGCCTTATTGCATTTCCGTTTGCATCTTTTGTTCTCTTCGTTCTTCTTTCAGCTTTTTCTGTGTTTCTAGGAAACACTAAACCTTCAGCTGGAAGTAAGCGTTTGTCTTTATTTTTTATGTGTTCTCCTCCTGCTTCATGCAAGGCCACTTTTAGCAAAACTGGAAACCAACTAGCCTGAACCACTCGTCTACTAAGTAAAAGGTCATTGAAGCAAGCGCCGCCATTACAGCAGCAGCAAGAAATTCAGGAGCCTTACTTTCTTTTTTTTAGTCAGAGAAGCATGCTAACTGCTGCCAATAAAAGCATATCTCTTCTAAATTTGTTTGTTTTATGGTACCAGAGCTTCGCTTGAAGTATGCTACTTCTAGCATAGCTAATACTGTTGCCGCCAAGTATCCAGATTTCGGTGTAGAATGTGTGTGACTCTTGGTGCAGAAGACTGAGGCGCAAAAAACATAACGTGAAGCAGGAAGAGCAGGAGAGAAGACAGAACAGTGCCAACTACCAACGGTTTAATGACCGTCTAGGAAACGCACTCGAAAGAAGACAAAACTGCGCATGCGTGCACAGCCAACAAACATTGCACAGTGTCATGAACAAGGCACTAAGTTATCCAAAAAATGCATTTCTGTTGCGTACAACATAATAGATGTATCACTGATACAATCGGACTCTTTCTTTTTGATAAAATAGGCTTCCAAGAGCTCTCTAGCTGTTCGTTTTTTTTTTTGTGCTCCTACCAAGAATCACCGTCTTTTCAAACAATGGCACACATCCGCAGGCTTTACCGTGCGCTGGAAGATGCGCATGCTCACTTTTGCCTAAACTATTGGCATGCTCCCTCAGTCTGTCATTAATGCAACGCCCCGTTTGACCGATATAGAACTTGCCACAGCTTAGGGGAGTCCCATACACCACGCATTGTGCACAGCGCCTGAAAAGTCTTGTGTGCTGCTTCTGGCAGCCCCTTTGCTCATCGCATGTAACTCTTCCTCTCATACAACATAGTTTTTTATTGTAGCTGATATCTGTAAATATTCCCGCCGTGGTGGTCTAGTGGCTAAGGTACTCGGCTGCTGACCCGCAGGTCGCGGGATCGAATCCCGGCTGCGGCGGCTGCATTTCCGATGGAGGCGGAAATGTTGTAGGCCCGTGTGCTCAGATTTGTGTGCTCAGATGACCACGAGAGACGCCGTATTGGGGTGCTTCGGAAATTTTACCACTTTGCTTCTTTACCATGCACCTAAATTGAAGCGCATGGGTCTCAAGCATTTTTGCCTACATAAAAAAAAAAAAAATACGTCAGGGATTCGATCCCGGTACCTGCGGGTCAGGAATAGAGCACCATAACCACTGGACCACCCTGGCGGGTAGTAAAAAAGGCGGTTTTGGTAAAATCAGTATGCGCTACTTTTCGCCCAGCTGTAAGGAAGCAAGTTCAAATGTATGAGACATATTGCTAAAAATTCCTTTGACACCATGGCAGAGTGATTCCGTTCTCTTCTGCTGCCTACTCCTTGCTTTTTGGTGGCATCTTTCACTTGCAGACGTGGTTAGCGGATTCGAAAGGTGTGAAGGACAATGCAACAACCTGAATTTGCATCTGACAACTCTGGCAAAGTTTAGTTAACATATGGGGCATATAATGCGACATGCAATGCGTAGACTAATTTTTGTGTCAATTGAAAAAAAAAGTTAGTTAACAGTATTCCGCGATGTAATGTGTGTGTTTGCGGCGTGAGACATTGTTTGCACAAAATTTCTTTCATTTCTTGTAAAAATAATGGTTACTACGTGTATTGCTCATAATTTTCCGTGATAACACGCCCACCCATGTTTCTCTATCCTGTGCATTTCTTGTCGTGCGTCATGTAACTATTACCAGAAATTGCTCGGTGTGCCCTTCAGGTCATGTGAATGTGAAGAAACGAACAGATGAAGAGAATCACTAGATATAATTTGTCATTATAATTTTTCAGCTTTATGTCCTTTATTTATTGATTTGTGGGGTTTAACGTCCCAAAACCACCATATGATTATGAGAGACGCCGTAGTGGAGGGCTCCGGAAATTTTGACCACCTGGGGTTCTTTAACGTGCACCCAAATCTGAGCACACGGGCCTCGACATTTCCGCCTCCATCGGAAATGCAGCCGCCGCAGCCGGGATTTGAACGCGCGACCTGCGGGTCAGCAGCCGAGTACCTTAGCCACTAGACCACCGCGGCGGGGCTTTATGTCCCTTATTCTTGCGCTGTTTGCCACATTACTGAACAAAAAAAAAGTTTGTGCTCACTACAGCTGCCCACACTGAATTTCTCATTACGCTGCTTCAGGTTTATGCACCATCTTTTTATTTCTGGGACCAAGTTACATGACGAGTATTTTAGTAGGCCTTTCAAAGGTTGTGATTAGCCTGCACGTTTTCCTGTGTTGCGCCTTCGTCACTGGACAACACTTGGGAGTGCTGAGACGTTACGGCATAATAAAGATGTGTATAAATATATAGCACACTCGCATACAAGCCAAGTTAGGTGTATAAACCAAATGTTCTGTCGCGCGCGAGCGCGCGTGTGGGTGTGTTTAGATGGTAGCAGGACGTGCGAAGGTTAAATAGAAACGTTGTTTTTTGGGTGCAGGAGTATATCTAAGCACGCATACGAAGAGCCACAGTGTGATATGGTAGCAGTTGATCCTGTCAGCAGTTGTCAGCAGTTGATCATGTTGATCCTGATTGATGCCTGTCAGCTTCATAATAGGATGTGACAGTATTAAGTGCCCTACAATAAAGTGATATTCATGCCTTGGTTTTTTGTATGGCTCCGTTGATGCCAGAAATGCATGCATAGCCCCGTGCAGCTCTAACCATGTAGTAAAACACACACACACACACACACACACACACACACACACACACACACACACACACACACACACACACACACACACACACACACACACACACGCACGCACGCACGCACGCACGCACACACACACGCACGCACGCACGCACGCACGCACACACACACACACACACACACACACACACACACACACACACACACACACACACTTCTTCTTCAAGGTAGAGGTACGTGAAAAAGCAAGTAGAGATTAAGTGAGGAATTGCTAATGGGGTTCTTAGGTTGGGGCCACCTCGCTGAGCTAGTAAGGCCACCTCGCTGAGCTAGTGGGGCCTCTGTCCAGCCTCTGCCACTTTTGAACAACAATTAAGATCTAACAAACTCGGGAATGAGCAGAGTTTTGCGTTTGTGTCAACATGGAAGCATATAAAAGCAGCAGAAACTAAGGTCAAAAGCAATATTGCACCTTTACCGTCCTCAAAATAATTATTTCTTTTTGTGACTGATTTCTCCAGTCATTCTTCAGCATGTGGTTATGCCCGGCAATCTTATGATACAAAATAGAGCCAAAATATTCTGTGTCAAGTTACTCCTGTGTTTTACGGGGTACATTTAGCTAGTGTATAAGGTTGCATTAGCATTGGACTGGATTAAGTATTGCATTACTTAGTGGGGAAGAAATTTATTAGCGTCATAAAGGAAAGGTGGTGAGAAGGACAAACACAACATATGTGTCTTTTGCCTTCTCCAGATTTTATCTACTTCGCTGTTTGATACCCTCCTAAAAATTCATATTCAGTAGTACACCTGCAGTGTGGGCTGCCATGCAGTCTTAACAAGTGCTCCACAAAATCTGGGGGAGTCATTCACTTCAGAGTACGGAAGTAGAGGCACCACATCTGTCTTGTATGGGTTACATCATTGCAAAAAAAGTTAGTATACTACACTTGCGAGAAAGTTAAAAGAATGTCAGCAATTCTAATGTTGAAGAGAAAGGACAAAGGTTTCTAGTGCTGTATTGGTGAGAAACTTCAAACACACCTTTCTGAGAAAAACGGATTCTCAGGAACTCCAGGGTTATAGCCACTTTTTAATTTGTACTTCAGATGATCTAAAAGTATGGTACATCACACATCTCGGCCGGTCTACATATTGTGCAAGCACATCTGCACTACACAGCAAAAGTTGTTGCAATGAATTCGACCAACAGTTTTCTGTAAATATTTGTTGCAGCTACAGAAACACGGCTCGCTGCGGGTTTTATCTTTGAACCTAGAAATATTTTTTCATTTTATTTATTTTACCCTCAAGGCCAAAGGCATTACAGAGGGGAGGGGGGTTCATGTAGGGGGAGCAATACAACAAAGAAATAAACCAGAGCAGCAACAACAACTAAACATATACACTTAACATCTGTTACATTGTTGATAATGCAGTGCGGAAGCGTTCATTATCTTGAATTCCAGCAATTGGTCCGGGAAGGTGGTTCCATTGGTTCGATATACGAGGAATGAATGACTGAAAACAAGTATTAGTGAGGCACGTCATAATGCCTACTTTTGATTGTCATCAGTGCGGGATGAAACATACGAAGGTGGGGAAATGAGAGCTGTGCGTAGAATAGAGTTGTGGTAATAAATTTTATGGAACAAGGAAAGCCTACTGTGTTTGCGACTGGTAGCCAGATGAGGTAATTGCAAGAAACTTTTCATGGATGTTACACTATCTGTTCTGCTGTAATTGTGAAGAATGAAACGAGCGGCGTTGTTCTGGACTAGTTCTAATGATTTAACGAGAGTTTCAGAGCTGGGGTCCTGAATTGAAGTTGCGTATTCTAGTTTTGACCTAACTAATGTTTTGTATAATGGTGTTTTCAATGAGACCAGTGTGGAACAAAAGTTGCGGTGTAAGTAGCCGAACATGCGATTAGCGCTGTTAATTAAATTCTCAACATGCAAAGACCAGGTTGGATTATCACAAATATTGACAACGTTTTCGAGTGGCGTGTTATTTAGATAATACGCAGGGGAAGAAAGCGCGTATATATATATATATATATATATATATATATATATATATATATATATATATATATATATATATATATATATATATATATATATATATATGTATGTATGTATGTATATTACCGTTTTCACGGCCATGCTCCTCAAGTCAGTGCTTGAGTTGAGTGGAATAGCGCATCGAAAAACCACCTCCTACCTACCACCCACAAATCAACGGCTTAACAGAACGCCTCAACAAGACAATTGCTGATATGCTTAGTATGTACATCGACGTCGATCATAAAAATTGGGACGACGTTCTACCATACGTGACGTTTGCCTATAATACGGCGCAGCAGGAAACTACATGGAGCACGCCATTTAGTCTTCTTTATGGCCGTGAAGTGACGACAATGCTTGATGCCATGCTGCTGCACGACTGCGACGATACAGACACGGATGTTCAAGCCTTTACCCAACGAGCTAAAGAGGCACGGCAGCTAGCACGCGTGCGAATCGCCCGACAGCAGAGTTACGACGCACAACGTTATAACCTGCGACACCGATACGTCACTTATCAACCAGGCGAGAAAGTGTGGGTCTGGAGCCCTATTCGCCGACGCGGCCTTTGTGAAAAGTTACTGAAGAAGTACTTTGGTCCCTACAATGTTATACGGCGCCTAAGTGACGTGAATTATGAGGTCATCCCTGACAGTTCCTAGCGAGCTCAAAAATCTGAAATCGTACACGTTGTGCGGATGAAGCCATATTGCAGTGAGCCAGTTGCGTAATACGTCAACTACATACACCGCGTATTCTGTAGCCGAGCATCGGGTCGATGCTCTTCCTGGAGGGAGGCAAATGCTGCATTCAACCTGCAGAGGAGAGCTCGCACAGCCAGAGAGGAAGACGAAGCTCTTGCCCGGTCCTCTTTACGAGCGCCTTTCATTTTTAATTAAAGTGAGCTCTTCTATATCGAACTCCTGCTGTGTCTGCGTCGTGACAATATATATATATATATTTATATATATATATATATATATATATATATATATATATATATATATATATATATATATATATATATATATATATATATATATATATATATATATATATATATATATATATATATATATATATATATATATATATATATATATATATATATATATATATATATGCGCGAAAATCATCTTCCCTGGCATTTATTAAGGAATTCAAGTCGCAATGTTTCACAATGAATTTTTAATGGACGTTTGCTGGCAGAGATCTTCGCATGATTATTCGTCATTGTGCATATTTTTTGCTAACTATAGTGCAGTGGTGCTATGTGCTAATTCTTTTATATTATTGGGTATATGTGAACTATATATAATTTTAACATACATGTGTGCATCAGTTTGTTTTATCAGAGTATTCTTTTATTTTCACGTAGACTTATCAAGTTTTTTGTTTATTTTTTCGTATATGAGCGCACTTTTTTTTCTGCTCATGTGTTACCCGTTATGCTCTGATTAATTTTTGATACTGTTATGTACTCCCTGTATAGTCGACCAATAAGCCCTGCTCGCTTATACGTGAACATATAAATTAATAAAGTGACAGTCATTATTTAAGGAATGGATGTGGTATAAAGGTGCACGCAATGCACGCAAAAGATCTCTTAAATAAAATTCAAAATAAACCTTCTTTCTCGAGATATAAAATGGGGCTGGAGCGACAGATATCGTCGCAATCATAGAATACGACTATGGCCTAAACACATATATATCCAGACATGGGGAAGGGGCGACTGTATAATGCGCCCAAAACAACGTAGCATTCGTTTAACTTCATTGCAGGACAAAGTGTCACACGGTGAAGCATATTTGCTTTGCGGTAAAGCATGTTTGTTTTGAGCGTACTGAGCGCAGCGCTTCCTGATGTATACAACTTGCGAGTGCTTCTTGCGCAAGCTCCCACCACTAAGTATGAACAGCGCGATTGAATGCGGACAGAAGAGAACACGCACATACATGTGCACCCTCACCGAATAAACATCCTTGGTGCACGATCATTGATCGAAGGTGTGCCTGTCAAAAATCTAGCTATATATGTAATGGAAGCTATTGGGCATCTTGGGTTGCTCATGGCAAGCAGAATAATACGAATTAACACCGCTTGTGTATCAAATTGGTATCTCCATGCGCTTTTACAGGCGTAAATGCACACACAAATGCACGGATTGCAACATGACAATTCAAGGCTAAGTAACGCACATGTTTTCGTTTTCATTGTTTTCAAATCTGGTCGTAACAATGCAGTTTTGACTCGTACGAGTAGCTCAGGGTCAACGTTATCTCTAGATATCAAATTCGTGGTGGCATGACGTTGTTATCTCAAGCTATTGCGCATACAAGTATCATAAACAAACTAGCCGACCAACGCACTTCAGCCGCTTCAGCTCATACGCTTTGCGTCCAGTACGTGGTTCGATGTATATAATTCATCAGGCATTCAGAACCGCTTCTCATCTGACAATCTAAGTCGTGCAGTATCTATTGTCTGGTGCGTTTACGATGGTATGCCGTTTTATGAGAGAGGTGGCCATATCAGCTGTTCAAAGAAGAAACTCCCGAATCGAGTAGATTTGTGCCCGGAAAACCAAGTTCACTCGATCACACGTATACTAATATTGATTACGACCATCGCGGCCACCAATAATCTAACCGTCAGTGGAACGAGCATTATAGCGGAGGCTCGCATTGTGAGCTGGCACAGTAATAAAAACTGTGTTCGTACGTGTAGTACACGTTAACAGTCTAAAACAATCTAGAAGTTTCTCAAACATTCTGGCGCGGCCGGGGCTGATCAATTTTTCGTCGGTCCAACCCGATCATATAAAAATTAGAAACGAGCGAGGGTGGAATATTACCGCTGCTGTATAAAACCAAATCTCTTTCAACGACTCACTCAACTTTTATACACCCGCCGAAAAAATCAACCATAAAAATTAAGTCATGCAGTAAACTCAGCTGTTATAACTAGTAGGGTTGTGATAGCCACGTTGGTTTCACAACATGACCATGATGTTAATTATCGCTTTTCGTATTCCTTGCAAAACTTCTTTCATTGGCAGTACCAGTTCGTTTTACAACGATATATATGTCCGGGTGCAAAGTGCATAGTGCGTCTTGGGCTCTCTCGAGAGAACTCAAGATGCACAAAGCATGCAATTTATGTACCTGCAATTGAGAAAAAAACACTTGGTTTCCTGATTCATCAACTGCAATAACTTCTGTTGTGCAGTGGCGATCCACGTGCATGTGCACTACACGTTAGGCGATATATGTGGCCATACTTGAAGTCATCAGCAGTACTATAGGTAAACAGCACCAATTCCCAGCGAGTCCGATTCTTTCAGAAAGGTATATTCGGAGTTTTTTAACAATTAAATACATAGCATTTGAAAGACATATCTTTTCTGCGCAATTTTAAAATTCGTGGCATATTTTTTATAACTTTTTCGCAAAATTGGCATACCCCATTATATTATAAGTAATTGGCTCTGAAAGGAATGACTTCCATAGTTTTTGTGAAGCGCCTGTTTGAAATGTGCTTTGTGGCACAGGCACAGTGCAGGCAGGTGTAGTATGGAATACTACTTTTTTAGAAGGGAATAACAGCGTCGTCGATGAAATTGAGAGAAGGCAATGGGACACACATGCTGTGTCTGTAATCCCCCCCCCCACCATTATTTTCATTATTTAGTGCTGATCAATATCGGCCTCATAAATGCATGGCTAAATCAAGTCTATGCAAATGCAGCCTAATAAATGACAAACTTGATTAATGTGACCCAGCGAACATTGCCCTAACTTGACACAGCATATTTTAGCTCTATTATGAGTCACAAAATTGCTTTGCACAGACACATGCTAAAGAATTACTGGTATATAAATCATAACAAAAGAAAATAACTACACCGAGGACAGCATGGGTGCAATATTGCTTGTATTGTAACCTTGGTCTCTGGTTTTATCCCATTCCCTGTTGAAACAACCACATATACTCTGTTCTTTATTCAAAATAATCCAATTATCAACTAGTCACTAAATCCATACTTGTTCCTGGGACATACTCATACTGTAAATAAGAAAGTGTTTTTTTTTTTGCTGTGGTTCATTCATGGCTACAGCAGTAAAGGGGCAATGCATACACCCCTGGCATCAACAAAGCCATAGAGGAAACCAGGTTATGAATATCGCTTTATTTAAATGCAAAAGATTGTGATATCCTATTACATATGGGCGCTAGGTCTTAAAAATCCTTTGTCCTTTCTTCTTCAGCTTTAGAACTGCTGGCATGCTTTCAACTTTCTGCAAGAGTGGTATTCTCTTTTATGTTTTTTCGTTATACAATCTACATATACCAAAGTGAAGCTTCTGCTACTATACTTAATTTTGAAATGCATAACTCCCTTATTTATTATGTGGAGCACTTTTTTGCAATGTTCCAAGCAGCACACACTGAGGGTGTACTATACATCTATTTTAGGGGAGAATCGTGCCGCGCTGTAGATAAATTAGAGAGAAGGCAACAGATACATGAGTCTGCCATTTTAATTTATCTTTTAAATATGGTGCTGTTTGATTAATTTCTGATAAAAAAAAGCTGAATGGCATAATTCAGTCTTAGAAACTGCAGCACAGTCCTATCTTGAAACAGGCTATTGTGCATAGTTTTTGTAGAGCAGGAAGGGCTGCGAAAAAAAAAGGTTGTTTCAAGCTGAAGACGCAGGGTGTTTTTCCCCATTGTGTATCAGAAGATGCTCAGCATTGACACATAATAAAAAACAGTGAAAAAATTAGTCATACCAACAGAAAATAATTATACTCAGCAGGGCCTTAGAGCACTGTTGTGTGTAACCTTGGAAATGGTTTCTATCTGTTTTTTTGTTCGTACAACCACGTAATTCTGCATAAGGTGGAAAGAGCTTCACCAGCTATTTGTCACCTGAGTTGTAATTCGCACAGGGCCTGCTTCACCGTACATTTACCGTACAGCACAAAGTGTGTTGCTATTTGATGCAATGTATAAAACATGGTTAGAACTGTACATGTATTGCGCATGCATGTGTGGCATCAACAAAACCGCACAAGAAACAGAGTTATGAATATAAGTTTATTTTAAGGCGCACAAGAATGTCATCCTAGTTTGGTGCGGACAGGTAAAAAGAGATCGAGGAAACTAACTTTTTTATACATATACTGTAAACAAAATAAAAATTATTTGTTGTTACAGACTCGTTCAGCCTGAAGGCAAGAGCCAGTGATTTGTGCAGCATGGTAATCATATCAAATAAGACACACCGATTACAGGCTCGTTACAAGCCACATTATGGTTGTTTTCCAGGAACACGTGCTTTCTTAGCCCCTTTGCCATAGCAAGAATGCAGTTCTAGACAAGTCATTCGACACTTGCGGCTTTAAATGTGTGATTGTTTTTTGGGTGCATCGGAGACTATTTCATGATGAAGAGGAATAAATTTATCAGCGACAGAATACAGTGCATATCATAGCATAAATGACAATGAATCTTCTCCTGCTCCCCGCAGCAAGGTGAAGCACGATAAAAATTAGACACATCTTTCCTTTAAAGTTGAATACACGCGGTAATCAAGGTTTCAGAATGGAGACGTTGTAAGGGACTGATTTCATGTATTAAGCACCTTTTTACAAAGTGAGTAGTATGTACCGGAGCAACACGGCGCCAGCTATGTGCCAGCGTGAAAGAAGACGACGTTCATGTGGCTCGTGCTTGCCGGGTCTTTGCCTCAACCAGCTCGTTGTGGCTACCGCTTCGTCGATATTAATAACAACTGTTCGTAGGCGTACTCGCTTGTTGCATTGTAACAAGTTGTAGATATCTGACTGCCATGGCCGCATCAAACTGCCGGACATGGGGCCGACAGGCGAGCATTTTAGCCCCTGATTCACCTAGGTGGACGCAATTTTAACCAGTTGTAAGGCTCTGAGGTAGAAAATTGGCTGCTTCACAGAATGCGTGGGTTAAGTTTTGGCTTAAATTGTGATTTTGATTGTTTATGGTCTACAAATATTCTATTCACTGGCATTGTCACTGAAACAGGCAGTGCATTTTTTTTTGACGCAAGCTCTTTAATGCTATCATGGTGAGATTTACAATGTTTGCTTTAGATATACTTAAGAAGGCAAATCCTGCGGGACACGCTCGCGTTTCACGGGTTATGGGTATGCACCAATTGTGTATGGGAAAGGGTTTCATGATTTACGCGACAGGCATTTCATGTCATTCAAGCCACGACGCGTCAGTGAAGTTTGTCGTACACAGCTAATACTCGTATATGCCAGTTTTGGAACGTACTAGTAAATGAGGTGTTCAGGCAAGCACCCAGACGTAGACAGCTAGCTAGATGAATGGATCAAAACGGTCAAAATACCTTTATTTTGCTGAAAATTCTTTGATATTCGGATGGTGCACACACGCTTATCAAGACCGAATTGGAAGATCATTTGAAACACAGTAAAAGATTGTGCATGTGACAATTTCTTCCATATTTTAAGAATGGAGCTGTTTAAGCAGAGCAATGATTTGCGATGAGAGAACAGAAACAACTATCAGCATAAACGGACAGTACTCTCTTTGGCCCTTTTGTTCATTTTTGTCCTGCTGTGCTTCGCTTTCAGTACACGTGCGCCAATACGTCCGGCATGGGATGCTTTAACTTTTTTGTTTTATTTTATCAAATACCGCGGTCTTGTAGCCCAAGCAGGGAGGGCAAATAAAATGGTACAACAGTGAACATGTCGAAAACAAAATAATAAATGAAACAAGAACACTAATACATAGAGTGAATACGTTTGGCAAAACGCTATACAAACAACTTATTAATCATCAGCAATTTGGTGTCGATTCGATTACATCATTCCATTCAGTCATTGTACAAGGCAAAAAAATAATTTTTAAATGTATTCGTTCTTGCGAAGTAGGGTGTTAATGCATCTTGTCTACGGGGACAAATGGTTTGGGTTAATAGGGGCGACAGATTTAATGATGAGCCTAGGGGTGTATTGTTTGCGTAAACTAGTTTAAGAAATTCCAGTCTGTGTTTCTGTCTTCTCATATCAAGAGGTTCAATGCGGTTAGCATTCGTAAAATCTGTGGGTGAATCCTGTCTTGAGAGTTTGCTAAATTTAAATCTAACTGCCTTTTGATGCACTCGCTCAACGTTATTGATATTAGTTTTTGTATACGGATCCCAAACGATACGTGCATATTCTAGTTTGGTTCTGATTACGGTGTTATAGCATAGCAGTTTTACGTTGGAAGGTGCTTTCTTTAAGTCTGTGCCTCAGGAGGCATAATTTTCTGAAGGCTGAGCAGCAAGTTTTACTTATGTAGTCATTCCATGTTAACGCGTTGTTGAATGCGACTCCTACATACTTGTATATGAGGGCAAAAAGAACGAAATGGTGGCAAAAAAAATTCTCACCGAGACAGCATTCGAATCCATGAACTGACAGTCCGAAAACGACCACTTGGCTATACAGGCACGCTAGCAGAATTTATCATAGCTTTTTTATAGTATAGTATGCAAGGAGGTTGGAAAGATAAGCGAGATTGAGGAACTGGGAAAAAAGGTGGAGAGAGAGCAAGGTGTCGCGTAGAAAGAATGACAAAGAAACAATCAAAAAGTGAGGTAGAAAGGTTAAAAAAGAGAAATATAATGTAATCTAAAATAGAAAATGAAATAAATTGTAGGAAAGAAGACAGGAATAACAGATAAAAAGAAGAAGAGGAAGAAAAAAAACTAATAACGTAAAAACAAAGAGGTTTGTTCAGTTTTGCTTTTTTAGGCTTAGAACCACTATTGCAAATCTGCCTCAAATTTTGCTGTCACATTGTTATCACGTGAGAACAACACTCGGCACTGGTTGCAGATTAAAACAGACGCCCGAAACTAGTGTCCCACCGACCTTTCTTGGGTGACCAAGCCTGAACAAAACACTCTGAAGCCGATACATTTACCCTGATTAAAAAGTCAGTTCTCTAGTTGAGGCTGAATGACAAGGCCCTGCGATCGACCATAAGGATCATCTCTGCAGAATACGGATGTTTCTTCTTTTGTCCCTGATAAATTTCGCAAATTATCAAGCAAGCAATGTTTAGAACTTCAGCAGCTGTTTTGTGCTTTACAAGGAAGAAAGTTGTGTCACTTTGCTAAATGGCACTTACACTTATTTCTTGCCTCTTGTCCTTGATAACGTATTCAGGTAAATTACACAGATGTCATTCATCTCAAGCTTTTGTTCCACAAGCGCACAACGCGGCCAGAACATAACAACAGTGTAAATGTTTTTGTTATTTCGTAATCAGCATCCATATTTTTGCCATTCTAAATGTCGTATTGTCATCTCTCTCAAATTTTGATGACAAATCTCTCTTAAAAATATCCCATATATAAGATGCGGGAAAAAGGCATTTTAAATTACATCACTTGACGTTTTTCATCCACTCTTCCACTTCAAATTTTTGCACTGTGCTAGCCTTTCAGGACTAAACATTGTGATATTCGTGCACCAGATAAGGGGAGTTTCATACCTTTGGTTTCCTTCTAATGGTGTGCTTTCTTATAAGGTTAGTCGAGAGACGCAGTTGTGTGTATTTGTCCTTCTTGCGTCCTCGTTTTTTCGCTGTGCCGATTTCAGCTTGCATACAATGCATCTTCGCACAGATTTGAAAATAGTCTGCACAAAAGCAGATAAAGCAACACTATAGTGACACGAGGACAAGCATAGGCTTTCAACTGAAATTTCATACAACATACATTATGTAGCCCACACCCAAAAATATTAACATGCTCAAGGTAGGAGAAAAGAAATTAAGTGAAAGTGCACTGAAACAAACTGTAAACAAAACTAAGGCGAAATAGCACATGACGATGAATACAGGGAAGCCAGTTCTTTAACAGATAGGAACATCGAAAGTTTAATGTCACCACCTTCCTTTAGCTCTTCATGCAGCCTCAATGATAATCCTGGTGCTATCATCAAGGTGAGCTGCAAGAGCTTGTGTTTTCTCGAACGGAGGTTGGCAACCGCATTCTCAATTAACAATCAGAAGCCAAAGAACCATCTATATCTATGGTTTTTACTTTTTCAAAATGTCCCTGCAACTGTATATTTATGCACCCGTCTCTTTGACCCACATAACTGCGTGCACAGAACCAAGGTGTGCTGTAATCGATGACTACTGTACAGTCAACAAAGTTTTGTAGTACACAGCTTGGCTATCGTTCAAAGGTCTTTCAACAACACTAGTTCAAACACATAACTGAGATGGCTTATTCAGTGCATTGGTCAATCTGGAAAGTTTCTAAACATATGAATACAGGAAAATCGCAAAAAGTAAAGTACATAGGTAGAGACATTTCTTTGGGTTCTTATAAGGGAAAATACGATTGCCAGCCCTCGTTTGAGAAAACACAAGTTTTTATGACTCATCCTCATGATGGCCCCCAGAACCTTCGTGCAAAAAACTGGTTTACCTGTTTCATTGGCATGTTTTATGTCGCCACTTTTGTGTGTGTGTGTGTGTGGGTGTGTGTGTGTGTGCGTGTGCGTGCGTGTGTGTGTTTATGCGTGCGTGTGTGTGCGTGCGTGTGTGTGTGTGTGTTCGCGAAAAAATGCTTATATATGCACGAAAAAAAACTGATTGCTTTTTGTTGGGACCTGGTGGGGTGGCTCAACGCATTAAAGCGATCTGGCAATGAATCGGGTGACAGTAGGGGGTGACGAAAAAGTAAAAGGACATTTGTGAGCAAAGGAGCCTATTAAAGAGCTGACTAAGTTAGCCTTTATGAAACGTGGTAGTGATGAGAGCACAACTTCTTCGGTTACATCATTTTAGTGGTGTCCGTTCATCATTTCTTCATTCCTGAAAAATTCCGTCACATATCAACACGCGCACGCGTGCTTGTGCTTACAAACTTTGGTACCGTGGGCACGGTACTCGCGGTCCTCGTGTCCAGTCATGTGACCTACACTGACTGCCTATATATAAATGACTTTTTTGCCGTCCCGTGTTGCCTTTTCAACGATGGCAACCTCATCTTATCCGGAAAAGTGCCTTCTGCAGGGATTTGACGACGTCCTCGACGGTCGACGTATCTTGCTTGTTCACGAACTGCCCGCTAGCGTGCCATTATGTTCGCTATGCTCAACGGTGGCATCCAAGCACTACCTCCTGCCTTGCGGACACGTCTACTGCAGTCCGTGCTTCTTCGACAGCGTGCACATATATGCCGCATTCGTGCAATGCCCACTGGACAGGAAGAACTTCCGCCCCCGCGCGGTCGTGGCACCAGCCACCACAGGTCCGGCAGTGGTGTACGGTCTGGCGGTATACTGTTGGAACAGAGAGCACGGATGCATGCACGCAGCCACCTTGGAAGACATGTTGATTCACTACCGAAGCTGCCCCTTCTGCAAGGTGACCTGCTCCATTTGTCTGTCTACGTTAATACGATTCGACCTTGATTCTCACGTGCGAAACACTCGCACGAAGAGGAGGAGGTCGTCACGAAGGCGCAGTGTTGCCGCCCTCTCAAGTGACGTTGCTGTGTCGGAACACGCGGATACCAACGGCAAGAAGTCGCAACACGTCGAGGCGTCAAAACAGCCAGCAGCGTTGGTGCCACGAGGGCTAGTCGATCTTTTGTCTGAACAGCGGTTCCTCCAGGTTGTAGAAGGTATCGCGAGCGCGACTGCCGCAGACGTAAATGAGCACAGCCATGCACTCGCCTTGGATGTCTTGAACGGGATCGCACTCATCCGTGACCGCCTAGCGACAGTGGCGTTGGCGGCAAACAACGCGTTTCTAAAGCCGTCGCCTAATCAGACCTGGGGCGCTATCAGTAGAAAATCCGCACCAGCGCGCTTTCGCGAAGAATGAGAGCAGAAGGTTGCTGTCGCAAGCTGTGTCAAGAACAGATGGATGCGCAGATGGATACCACACGCACCCTGCTGTTTTTCCAGACTGTCAATCTATGTATACAGTTGAGACTGTTCACGGTCACACAGCGCAACAGGGGCAGCCACGAGTATGTTAAGTCCGGCGTTATTTCAGCCCGGCGCATCACCACAACGCTATGCGTAGGTCAACTCAATCGTGACTGGTTGTGGCAATACACTCACTTATGCCGTCTTACTTTTGACGGTGAATTAAATTAATTTGCATGTAATCTTGGAGCGGTATATATAGTTAACCTGTTTTTTTTAGACTTTCTGACAATAAAGATTTTACAACATTTTTATGATTGGGTCTTTGTCGTCTTTGCAAACGTATATACCCCACGTCGTGAGGTGACGTCCCTTCGGAGCAGCGAAGCATGCGCTGTTTTGTATCGGCCACCCTGAGCGCAGATAAGGGTGTGAGCTTCATCTAAATAAGGCACGTTTACACTGAAATAAACTTCTCTTACGGGCTTATCTGCTGTCCGGACGTCATTTGCTGCAGTAGGGACGAAGCATGGTATGGACCGTTCGGGCTGTAAATTTCGACGAAATAGCGCGAAGTGGTCGCACTGTAGAATTTTAGGTTAATGGTGGTGCGACATGGACAGAATCGGTAGAGCACATCGAATTCGTCACCGTCAACAAGCTGACCACGGATGCGGACACGACTGTGTTGCTGACCTTTTGCTGACCAAATGAACAACTGCACCCACGTTTGTTAGAGCGCGCGAACAGCCGGCTTCGATCTGCGGGCTGGTACACCTTGCGTCAGTTGAGGGCTCTGACGAGGTGCCCAGGAGCATGCGCGGCCTAATGGAAACGCGCATCTGCGCAGATTACTCGAAAGTATAAATGATGTTGGTAAGCGCCGTCGTTTTGCCGGCTGTGCACATTACCTGAGGTTATCACTCTTTCTTGCTACCGCGTTTATTGGAACAGCTGGAAAACGTGCATCATTTGTTCTAAAAGAGCACGTGTAAACAGCCCCGACGGGTCATTCTTTGGCATCAAGATGCTGCAAGCGCCCTGAGGCCAAGTGCATATTCGGTTAAATAAGGACGCCCTCCAACGTTGACACTTGTGCTTCTGCGTGGCTTTAGTCCAGTCGCGCTCTTGCAGGCAAACCATGCCAGACCTGCAACCACCGCAAAGCGTCGCCCACACCTTGGTTCCGGTCACGGAGAAAGAAACGTTCAGGAGGTGGGACTGCACTCCTTGAGGCGACCAGATAACGTCGCATTGCCGGAGGGCCAAATCATGGTGGCGGCGTCTTGCGCTACAAAACAGAATTGCCACAGTTTTGGTTTCCGAGGCAACCGGTCGCGCGCGTTGCTCGCGTTCCGCCGCACTCACGGAGAGGGGACGCGGAGCACGTTCGGATGCGCTCGGCCGGTATATAGCGTTGCCTATTCTTTTTCCTACACTGTACGCACGCGCTCGCAGAACTGCGTGCAGGTGCAGTCTAACTCGGCCGTGTCTTTTTCTCATGGTTGCGGCTTTGTGCCGCAAGGCAGCGACAACTGAAATGTCTCTGTCGGAGCATGTAAATTTTGGAGTTTATCATTTATATGACGTTATCTGGATGCCTGCGAACGCACGTTCTAACGAATGCTTCACCTTCAAAATATTTCTTCCTCCGTGGTTCCGGCGCATGCAACATTGAAAGGCATACCCCTTAAAGTTTGTTTCCAATAGTTATATGAAGGAATTTCTTGATCATTCTGGCTGTAAGCAGTCCTGGGCAGTAGCTATAGTTACTAGTAACGCGTTACTGGTAACTAGTTACTTTTTCAGTAGCTTTTAATTGTAACCAGTTACATTTAAGACCAATGTCGTTGCCAGGAATCGCGGTATCCGTGAATGCATCATGCTCCGATGAGTTTTCAGGAGCTCTTTTAGCACACGAGACGTATTCAGGCAGTGCAGAACTACAACTGGGAACTGTGTTTTTTTTTATGGGGGGGGGGGGGGGGGGTTGCTGTAGCCTTTCCGCCAGTTGTCGAGTGTGCGCTGTGGCAAGCGTCACCTTTCGAGAAACAATCATCCAACGTTACCTTATGGCGTTTAGGCGCGCCCATCGAGTCTCATAGAAGGGCACTGATTGACACAGAACACGAACTGTCCACAAATACGTGTAGGCCGTGTATTTCAAGGGGGTGACTTCGCAATGCTATAGGAAGCAACGTGCTCAGAAAAGTTCGGGCAGTGACACTCAATGCGAGATACGAGAACTTTAGCGATGGTACATGTCGGCTGGAAATCTTCCGCCTCAAACACTGGTGCTCGTTTCTCCCCTGGCAGAAAGATTCGCGGGTATACATTTCCTCCGCTTCCCTTCAGGTACCGGTAAAGTCGCGATTGCCCACAACATCTTATTCAGTGCGCGAAACGTCTCGCGTTTGTGATTGGGCCCCTACAGAAGGCTGGTAGGTTCTGTTGCGCTTTGATGTCATACCACAGACGCGAATGAACACGAAGGAATTGATGACAGCAGTGAAGTTCCAGCGACTCGCATGAATGCCCGAGACAGACAACAACCGACCGGCACGGCTGTGTGCACAATACAGCATAAGTAAACTCGTGTTGCATGCGCTGGCAGTTCTAGTCGGAGTTGATGCGTTCTGAGAAATTGATTGTGTTGCACTATGCACCGAAAAATACAGGAGTTCTATCCTTCATCACTAGTGAATATTGTTCAGAAGCCAACAACCTACTCTCACAAAATCTCAGACAACTCTTCATGACACATCCCACGCGATATGCATCCGTACCAGCATAGAGGACGCAGAAAAGCTCGAGTACAGACGCTGCAATGACTGAAAGACCACTCTGATGTTTCTTATATGGATGTCCGTCCCTCCACTAAACAGCAAGGGCAATCTCCCGCTTTCACTGTCGCTGTAGTCAACCGTGGTTAACTTGTCAACTCCGCGGCCATACGTACCTCATCCTCCGCGTCAGCCGAGGCAACTGCCATCGCTCTCACCAACAAGGTATGTCAGCATACGTGGTCTTAGACTCTCGGGCAGCTTGTCGCATGTACCTCAATGAAATATTAACAAGAGCCATCAATCTCTTGGGAAGCGAACTCCTCTTTTACCATTGGTTAGTCTGGTGTCCTGCCCATACGGGCCAGGAGTGTAATGACCTTGTTTATTGCGAAGCTCGAGTACTCAGCGGCCGAGCGCCACGACCGCCCACCGCTGAAGAGGATACAGATGAAGGAGTGACACGGCATGGCATCTTAGGAAAACAAAGATTAGATTGCCGCATGATGGCAACTCCTCACAAGGACCTCGATAAGCGTCAAGCTCGGGATTGGCACTGCCTGCAGACTAATACATTCCCAAATCTGCACAAGCTTCACATCATGAACCTGGAGAGACATCACAACGCATACCCGTGTTTTGGAGATACTCCTACACTAACACACACAACCTACAGCTGTCCAGAGCGACCTATCACAGTCGACATAGGACATACGCACTCCATTGTGTTCGTTGAATGGACCCTGGCAAGCCAACTGGCGACCCTCAATGGGCCTGGCCCACCGAGCCGCTATAACCAGTAAAGCCTTGGAAGAGGGGCACCACCCGCGATGAACCATTTTTGTTTTTCAGAAATGTTGTTTCGATCTTTCTCTAGTGAATCGATAACTCGAAATTTTTTGTGGTACGAAGCTGATTAAGTGCTTAAGATGTAAGTGCTGCAAGCATGAATGCACGTACTAGTTAGAACAGTGTATACATGGCAAATCTATACTGCTTGGTAAAATATTTCGTTCAGTTCTATATCTGTTGACGTAAAAGGAAATAATGGCTGCGCGCTTGCAAACAACGGAAGACACCTTGCCGCAGCTAGCATTTCTGGGAGCAGAGCGACGAAATATACAAAAAAAACGAGAACCTAACGCAGTTTTGCGCCTATTATTTCCTAGTGCATATATATATATATATATATATATATATATATATATATATATATATATATATATATATATATATATATATATATATATATATATATATATATATATATATATGTTTACACAATGTTAATGAGATGTAACAGACCATAATGCCAAGGAAGGTATAGGGGAAGTTATTAGGCCAATCATAACGTAAATGAGAAGAAAGAACAGTGGGTCAAAAGATAACTTGCCGTGGGCAGGATCCGAACCTGAGACCTTCGAATAACGTGTTCGATGCTCTACCACTGAGCTACCACGACAGCTATCCCCCCAGCCACTTTTCAATTTAAACGTGGGAGTTTCAGTCAACGCCACTAGTAGCCATGGCGGCGAGTGTGGCACACTCTTTACTAGCCTGTTTGGCGTCACGTAGCACGTGAACCTATTACTAACTGGCAGCTGACCACTAGTTCCTCGTATTCAACCTAAAAGAACCAAGTCTGCCAGTACGATACCCTCGTTAAAGAATAAGGGAAACAGGTGTATACTTAAGGGCTCGTTTTTTCGTGTTTACACAATATTAATGAGATCTAACAGACAATAATGCAGAGGAAGGTATTGGGGAAGTTATTAGACCAATCATAATGTAATTGAGAAGAAAGAAACCTGCAACCATCGGATCCTGCCCACGGCAAGTTATCTTTTCACCCACTTTCCTTTCTTCTCATTTACAATATGATTGGCCTAATAACTTCCTCTATACCTTCCTTGGCGTTATTGTCTGTTAGATCTCATTAATATTGTGTAAACACGAAAAAACGAGCCCTTAAGTACACACTTGTTTCCTATATATATATATATATATATATATATATATATATATATATATATATATATATATATATATATATATATATATATATATATATATATGCGTGTGTGTATATGCGATGAAGAAGCTATTTATATGTGATTAGGTAAACTCTCGCCTCCGCTGAGGCAACTGCCATCGCTCTCACCAACAAGGTATCTCAGCATACGTGGTCTTAGACTCTCGGGCAGCTTGTCGCATGTATTTCAATGGAAAAGATATATTTATAACTTTTTCGCAAAATTGGCATACTCCATTTTATTATAAGTAATTGGCTCTGAAAAGAATGACTTCCATAGTTTTTGTGAAGCGCTTGTTTGAGATGTGCTTTGTGTCGCAGGCACAGTGCATGCAGGTGTAGTGTGGAATACTACTTTTTTAGAAGAGAATAACAGCGTCGTCGATGAAATTGAGAGAAGGCAATGGGACACACATGCTGTGTCTGTAATCTCCCTCCACCCAACCTTTTCTTTATTTAATGTTGATCAATATCGGCCTCATAAATGCATATGCATGGCTAAATCAAGTCTATGCAAATGCAGCCTAATAATTGAGAAACTTGATAATTGTGACTCAGCGAACATTGCTCTAACTTGACACAGAATATTTTAGCTCTATAATGAGTCACAAGATCGCTTTGCATAGACACATGCTAAAGAATTACTGGTATATAAATCATAACAAAAGAAAATAACTACACCGAGGACCGCATAGGTGCAATATTGCTTGTATTGTAACCTTTGTCTCTGGTTTTATCCCATTCCCTGTTGAAACAACCACATATACTCGGTTCTTTATTCAAAATAACCCAATTAGCAATTAGTCACCAAATCCATACTTGTTCCTGGGACATACTTATACTGTAAAGAAAAAAGTGTTTTTTTTTTTTTTGCTGTGGTTCATTCATGGCTACAGCAGTAAAGGGGCAATGCATACACCCCTGGCATCAACAAAGCCATAGAGGAAACCAGGTTATGAATATCGCTTTATTTAAATGCAAAACATTTCGATATCCTATTACATATGGGTGCTAGGTCTTAAAAATTCTTTGTACTTTCTTCTTCAGCCTTATAACTGCTGGCATGCTTTCAACTTCCTCCAAGAGTGGTATTCTCTTTTATGTTTTTTCGTTATACAATCTACATATACCAAAAAGAAGCTTCTGCAACTATACTTAATTTTGAAATGCATAACTCCCTTATTTATTATGTGGAGCACTTTTTCGCAATTTTCCAAGCAGCACACACTGAGGGAAGGCAACAGATACATGGGTCTGCCATTTTCATTTTATCTTTTAAATATGGTGCTGTTTGATTTATTTCGGATAAAAAAAACTGCATGGCATAATTCAGTCTTGGAAAATGCAGCGCAGTCCTATCTTGAAACAGGCTACTTTGCATAGTTTTTGTAGAGCACGAAGGGCTGCGAAAAAAAAACGTTGATTCAAGCTGAAGACGCAGGGTGTTTTTCCCATTGTGTATCGAAAGATGGTCAGCATTGACACATAAAAAAAATCAGTGAAGAAATTAGTCATACCAATAGAAAATACTTATACTCAGCAGGGCATTATAGCAGTATTGTGTGTAACCTTGGAAATGGTTTCTATCTGTTTTTTTGTTCGTACAACCACATAATTCTGCATACCGTGGAAAGAGCTTCACCAGCTATTTGTCACCTGAGTTGTAATTCGCACAGTGCCTGCTTCATCGTACATTTACCGTACAGCAGAAAGTGTGTTGTTATTTGCTGCATTGTATAAAACATGGCTAGAACTGTACATGCACTGCGCATGCATGTGTGGCATCAACAAAACCGCACAGGAAACAGAGTTATGAATATAAGTTTATTTTAAGGCGCACAAGAATGTCATCCTAGTTTGGTGCGGACAGGTAAAAAGAGATCGAGGAAACTAACTTTTTCATACATATACTGTAAACAAAATAAAAATTATTTGTTGTTACAAACTCGTTAAGCCTGAAGGCAAGAGCCAGTGATTTGTGCAGCATGGTAATCATATCAAATAAGACACACCGATTATAGGCTCGTTACAAGCCACATTATGGCTGTTTTCCAGGAACACGTGCTTTCTTAGCCCCTTTGCCATAGCAAGAATGCACTTCTAGACAAGTCATCCGACATTTGCAGCTTTAAATGTGTGTGTGTTTTTTGGGTGCATTGGAGACTATTTCATGAAGAAGAGGAATAAATTTATCTGCGACAGAATACAGTGCATATCGTAGCATAAATGACAATGCATCTTCTCCTGCTCCCCGCAGCAAGGTGAAGCACGATAAAAATTAGACACATCTTTCCTTTAAAGTTGAATACACGTGGTAATCAAGGTTTCAGAATGAAGACGTTGTAAGGGACTTATTTCATGTATTAAGCACCTTTTTACAAAGCGAATAGTATGTACCGGAGACACACGGCGCCAGCTATGTGCCAGCGTGAAAGAAGACAACGTTCGTGTGGCTCGTGTTTGCCGGGTTTCTGCCTGAACCAGCTCGATGTGGCTACCGCTTCGTCGATAATAATAACAACTGTTCGTAGGCGTACTCGCTTGTTGCATTGTAACAAGTTGTAGATATATGACTGCCATGGCCGGATCAAACTGCCGAACATGGGGCCGACAGGCGAGCATTTTAGCCCCTGATTCACCTAGGTGGACGCAATTTTAACCAGTTGTAAGGCTCTGAGGTAGAAAATTGGCTGCTTCACAGAATGCCTGGGTTAAGTTTTGGCTTAAATTGTGATTTTGATTCTTTATGGTCTACAAATATTCTATTCACTGGCATTGTCACTGAAACAGGCAGTGCATTTTTTTTGACGCGAGCTCTTTAATGCTATTATGGTAAGATTTCCAATGTTTGCTTTAGATACACTTAAGAAGGCAAATCCTGCGGGATACGCTCGCGTTTCACGGGTTATGGGTATACACCAATTGTGTATGGGAAAGGGTTTCATGATTCACGTGACAAGCATTTCATGTCATTCATGCCACGACGCGTCAGTCAAGTTTGTCGTACACAGCTAATACTCGTATATGCCAGTTTTGGAACGTACTAGTAAATGAGGTGTTCAGGCAAGCACCCAGACGTAGACAGCTAGCTAGATGAATGGATCGAAACGGTCAAAATACCGTTATTTCGCTGAAAATACTGTGATATTCGGATGGTGCACACACGCTTATCAAGACCGAATTGGAAGATTATTTGGAACACAGTAAAAGATTGTGCATGTGACAATCTCTTCCATATTTTAAGAATGGAGCTGTTTAAGCAGAGCAATGGTTTGCGATGAGAGAACAGAAACAACTATCAGCATAAACGGACAGATGCTCTCTTTGGCCCTTTTGTTCATTTTTGCCCTGCTGTGCTTCCCTTCCAGTATACGTGCGCCAATACGTCCGGCATGGGATGCATTAACTTTTTTTATTTATTTTATCAAATACTGTGGTCATGTAGCCCAAGCAGGGAGGGCAAATAAAATGGTACAACAGTGAACATGTCGAAAACGAAATAATAAATGAAACAAGAACACTAATACATAGAGTGAATACGTTTGGCAAAACGCTATACAAACAACTTATTAATCATCAGCAATTTGGTGTCGATTCGATTACACCATTCCATTCAGTTATTGTACAAGGCAAAAAAAGAATTTTTAAATGTATTCGTTCTCGCGAAGTAGGGTGTTAATGCATCTTGTCTACGGGGACAAGTGGTTTGGGTTAATAGGCGAGACCGATTTAATGATGAGTCTAGGGGTGTATTGTTTGCGTAAACTAGTTTAAGAAATTCCAGTCTGTGTTTCTGTCTTCTCATATCAAGAGGTTCAATGCGGTTAGCATTCATAAAATCTGTGGGTGAATGCTGTCTTGAGAGTTTGCTAAATTTAAATCTAACTGCCTTTTGATGCACTCGCTCAACGTTATTGATATTAGTTTTTATATACGGATCCCAAACAAAACGTGCATATTCTAGTTTGGTTCTGATTACGGTGTTATAGCATAGCAGTTTTACGTTGAAAGGTGCTTTCTTTAAGTCTGTGCCTCAGGAGGCATAATTTTCTGAAGGCTGAGCAGCAAGTTTTACTTATTCAGTCATTCCATGTTAACGCGTGTTTGAATGCGACTCCTACATACTTGTATATGAGGGCAAAAAGAACGAAATGGTGGCAACTAAAATTCTCACCGAGACAGCATTCGAATCTATGAACTGATAATCCGAAAGCAACCACTCGGCTATACAGGCACGCTAGCAGAATTTATCAGAGCTTTTTTATAGTATAGTGTGCAAGGAGGTTGGAAAGATAAGCGAGATTGAGGAACTGGGAAAAAAGGTGGAGAGAGAGCAAGGTGTCGCGTAGAAAGAATGACAAAGAAACAATCAAAAAGTGAGGTAGAAAGGTTAAAAAAGAGAAATATAATGTAATCTAAAATAGAAAATGAAATAAATTGTAGGAAAGAAGACAGGAATAACAGATAAAATAAAGAAGAGGAAGAAAAAAACTAATAACGCAAAAACAAAGAGGTTTGTTCAGTTTTGCTTCTTTTAGGCTTAGAACCAGTATTGCAAATCTGCCTCAAATTTTGCTGTCACATTGTTATCACGTGAGAACAACACTCGGCACTGGTTGCAGATTAAAACAGACGCCCGAAACACGTGTCCCACCGACCTTTCTTGGGTGACCAAGCCTGAACAAAACACTCTGAAGCCGATACATTTACCCTGATTAAAAAGTCAGTTCTCTAGTTGAGGCTGAATGACAAGGCCCTGCGATCGACCATAAGGATCATCTCTGCAGAATACGGATGTTTCTTCTTTTGTCCCTGATAAATTTCGCAAATTATCAAGCGAGCAATGTTTAGAACTTCAGCAGCTGTTTTGTACTTTACAAGGAAGAAAGTTGTGTCACTTTGCTAAATGGCACTTACACTTATCTCTTGCCTCTTGTCCTTGATAACGTATTCAGGTAAATTACACAGATGTCATTCATCTCAAGCTTTTGTTCCACAAGCGCCCCACGCGGCCAGAACATAACAACAGTGTAAATGTTTTTGTTATTTCGTAATCAGCATCCATATTTCTGCCATTCTAAATGTCATATCGTCATCTCTCTCAAATTTTGATGACAAATCTCTCTTAAAAATATCCCATATATAAGATGCGGGAAAAAGGCATTTTAAATTACATTACTTGACGTTTTTCATCCCCTCTTCCACTTCAAATTTCTGCATTGTGCTAGCCTTTCAGGACTGAACATTGTGATATTCGTCCACCAGATAAGGGGAGTTTGATACCTTTGGTTTCCTTCTAATGGTGTGCTTTCTTATAAGGTTAGTCGCGAGACGCAGTTGTGTGTATTTGTCCTTCTTGCGTCCTCGTTTTTTCGCTGTGCCGATTTAAGCATGCATACAATGCATCTGCGCACAGATTTGAAAATAGTCTGCACAAAAGCCGATAAAGCAACACTATTGTGACACGAAGACAAGCATAGGCTTTCAACTGAAATTTCATACAACATACATTATGTAGCCCACACCCAAAAATATTAACATGCTCATGGTAGGAGAAAAGAAATTAAGTGAAAGTGCACTGAAACAAACTGTAAACAAAACTAAGGCGAAATAGCACATGACGATGAATACAGGGAAGCCAGTTCTTTAACAGATAGGAACATCGAAAGTTTAATGTCACCACCTTCCTTTAGCTCTTCATGCAGCCTCAATGATAATCCTGGTGCTATCATAAAGGTGAGCTGCAAGAGCTTGTGTTTTCTCGAACGGAGGTTGGCAACCGCGTTCTAAATTAACAATCAGAAGCCAAAGAACCATCTATATCTATAGTTTTTACTTTTTCAAAATGTTCCTGCAACTGTATATTTATGCACCCGTCTCTTTGACCCACATAACTGCGTGCACAGAACCAAGGTGTGCTGTAATCGATGACTACTGTACAGTCAACGAAGTTTTGTAGTACACAGCTTGGCTATGGTTCAAAGGTCTTTCAACAACACTAGTTCAAACACATAACTGAGATGGCTTATTCAGTGCATTGGTCAAACTGAAAAGTTTCTAAACATATGAATACAGGAAAATCGCAAAAAGTAAAATACATGGGTGGAGACATTTCTTTGGGTTCTCATAATGGGAAATACGATCTCCAGCCCTCGTTTGAGAAAACACAAGTTTTTATGACTCATCCTCATGATGGCCCCCAGAACATTCAATACTTTTAAGTGCAAAAAACTAGTTTACCTGGTTCATTGGCATGTTTTATGTCGCCACTTTGGGTGTGTGTGTGTGTGTGTGTGTGTGTGTGTGTGTGTGTGTGTGTATGTGTGTGTGTGTGCGTGTGCGTGCCTGTGTGTGTTTATGCGTGCGTGTGTGTGCTTGCGTGTGTGTGTGTGTGTGTTCGCGAAAAAATGCCTATATGTGCAAGAAAAAAAAAACTGATTGCTTTTTGTTGGGACCTGGTGGGGTGGCTCAACGCATTAAAGCGATCTGGCAATGAATCGGGTGACAGTAGGGGGTGACAAAAAAGTAAAAGGACATTTGTGAGCAAAGGAGCCTAATCAAGTGCTGACTAAGTTAGCCTTTAGGAAAAGTGGTAGTGATGAGAGCCCAACTTCTTCGGTTACATCATTTTAGTGGTGTCTGTTCATCATTTCTTCATTCCTGAAAAATTCCGTCACATATCAACACGCGCACGCGTGCTTGTGCTTACAAACTTTGGTACCGTGGGCACGGTACTCGCGGTCCTCGTGTCCAGTCATGTGACCTACACTGACTGCCTATATATAAATGAGTGATACAAAAGCGCCGTACTGCTTTTTTGCCGTCCCGTGTTGCCTTTTCAACGATGGCAATCTCATCTTATCCGGAAAAGTGCCTTCTGCAGGGATTTGACGACGTCCTCGACGGTCGACGTATCTTGCTTGTTCATGAACTGCCCGCTAGCGTGCCATTATGTTCGCTATGCTCAACGGTGGCATCCAAGCACTACCTCCTGCCTTGCGGACACGTCTACTGCAGTCCGTGCTTCTTCGACAGCGTGCACATATATGCCGCATTCGTGCAATGCCCACTGGACAGGAAGAACTTCCACCCCCGCGCGGTCGTGGCACCAGCCACCACAGGTCCGGCAGTGGTGTACGGTCTGGCGGTATACTGTTGGAACAGAGAGCATGGATGCATGCACGCAGCCACCTTGGAAGACATGTTGATTCACTACCGAAGCTGCCCCTTCTGCAAGGTGACCTGCTCCATTTGTCTGTCTACGTTAATACGATCCGACCTTGATTCTCACGTGCGAAACACTCACACGAAGAGGAGGAGGTCGTCACGAAGGCGCAGTGTTGCCGCCCTCTCAAGTGACGTTGCTGTGTCGGAACACGCGGATACCAACGGCAAGAAGTTGCAACACGTCGAGGCGTCAAAACAGCCAGCAGCGTTGGTGCCACGAGGGCTAGTCGATCTTTTGTCTGAACAGCGGTTCCTCCAGGTTGTAGAAGGTATCGCGAGCGCGACTGCCGCAGACGTAAATGAGCACAGCCATGCACTCGCCTTGGATGTCTTAAACGGGATCGCACTCATCCGTGACCGCCTAGCGACAGTGGCGTTGGCGGCAAACAACGCGTTTCTAAAGCCGTCGCCTAATCAGACCTGGGGTGCTATCAGTAGAAAATCCGCACCAGCGCGCTTTCGCGAAGAATGAGAGCGGAAGGTTGCTTTCGCAAGCTGTGTCTAGAACAGATGGATGCGCAGATGGATACCACACGCACCCTGCTGTTTTTCCAGACTGTCAATCTATGTATACAGTTGAGACTGTTCACGGTCGCACAGCGCAACAGGGGCAGCCACGAGTTTGTTAAGTCCGGCGTTATTTCAGCCCGGCGCATCACCACAATGCTATGCGTAGGTCAACTCAATCGTGACTGGTTGTGGCAATACACTCACTTATGCCGTCTTACTTTTGACGGTGAATTAAATTAATTTTGCATGTAATCTTGGAGCGATATATAGTTATCCTGTTTTTTTAGACTTTCTGACAATAAAGATTTTACAAAATTTTAATGATTGGGTCTTTGTCGTCTTTGCAAACGTATATACCCCACGTTGTGAGGTGGCGTCCCTTCGGAGCAGCGAAGCATGCGCTGTTTTGTATCGGCCACCCTGAGCGCAGATAAGGGTGCGAGCTTCGTCTAAATAAGGCACGTTTACACTGAAATAAACTTCTCTTGCGGGCTTATCTGCTGTCCGGACGTCATTTGCTGCAGTAGGGACGAAGCATGGTATGGCCCGTTCGGGCTGTAAATTTCGACGAAATAGCGCGAAGTGGTCGCATTGTAGAGTTTTAGGTCAATGGTGGTGCGACATGGACAGAATCGGTAGAGCACATCGAAATCGCCACCGTCAACAAGCTGACCACGGCCGTGGACACGACTGTGTTGCTGACCTTTTGCGGACCAAATGGACAACTGAACCCATGTTTGTTAGAGCGCGCGAACAGCCGGCTTCGTTCTGCGGGCTGGTACACCTTGCGTCAGTTGAGGGCTCTGACGAGGTGCCCAGGAGCATGCGCGGTCCAATGGAAACGCACATCTGCGCAGATTACTCGAAAGTATAAAGGATGTTGTAAGCGCCGTAGTTTTGCCGGCTGTGCACATTACCTGTGGTTATCACTCTTTCTTGCTACCGCGTTTATTGGAACAGCTGGAAAACGTGCATTATTTGTTCTAAAAGAGCAGGGCACCTGTAAACAGCCCCGACGGGTCATTCTTTGGCATCAAGATGCTGCAAGCGCCCTGAGGCCAAGTGCATATTCGGTTAAATAAGGACGCCCTCCAACGTTGACACTTGTGCTTCTGCGTGGCTTTAGTCCAGTCGTGCTCTTGCAGGCAAACCATGCCAGACCTGCAACCACCGCAAAGCGTCGCCCACACCTTGGTTCCGGTCACGGAGAAAGAAACGTTCAGGAGGTGGGACTGCGCTCCTTGAGGCGACCAGATAACGTCGCATTGCCGGAGGGCCAAGTCATGGTGGCGGCGTCTTGCGCTACAAAACAGAATTGTTACAGTTTTGGTTTCCGAGGCAACCGGTCGCGCGCGTTGCTCGCGTTCCGCCGCACTCACGGAGAGGGGACGCGGAGCGCGTTAGGATGCGCTCGGCCGGTATATAGCGTTGCCTATTCTTTTTCCTACACTGTACGCACGCGCTCGCAGAACTGCGTGTACAGGTGCAGTCTAACTCGGCCGTGTCTTTTTTTTCATGGTTGCGGCTTTGTGCCGCAAGGCAGCGACAACTGAAATGTCTCTGTCGGAGCATGTATATTTTGGAGTTTACCATTTATGTGACGTTATCTGGATGCCTGCGAACGCATGTTCTAACGAATGTTTCACCTTCAAAATATTTCTTCCTTCGTGGTTCCGGCGCATGCAACATGAAAGGCATACCCCTTAGAGTTTGTTTCCAATAGTTATATGAAGAAATTTCTTGATCATTCTGGCTGTAAGCAGCCCTGGGCAGTAGCTATAGTTACTAGTAACGCGTTACTGGTAACTAGTTACTTTTTCAGTAACTTTTAACTGTAACCAGTTACATTTAAGACCAATGTTGTTGCCAGGAATCGCGGTATCCGTGCATGCATCATGCTCCGATGAGTTTTCAGGAGCTCTTTTAGCACACAAGACGTATTCAGGCATTGCAAAACTACAACTGGGAACTGTGTTTTTTTTTGGGGGGGGGGGGGCTGCTGTAGCCTCTTTGCCAGTTGTCGAGCGTGCGCTGTGGCAAGCGTCACCTTTCGAGAAACAATCATCCAACGTTACCTCATGGCGTTTAGGCGCGCCCATCGAGTCTCACAGAAGGGCACTGATTGACACAGAACACGAACTGTCCACAAATACGTGTAGGCAGTGTATTTCAAGGGGGTGACTTCGCAATGCTATAGGAAGCAACGTGCTCAGAAAAGCTCGGGCCGTGACACTCAATGCGAGATACGAGAACTTTAGCGATGGTACATGTCGGCTGGAAATCTTCCACCTCAAACACTTGGACTCGTTTCTCTCCTGGCAGAAAGATTCGCGGGTATACATTTCCTCCGCTTCCCTTCAGGTACCGGTAAAGTCGCGATTGCCCAACATCGTATTCAGTGCGCGAAACGTCTCGCGTTTGTGATTGGGCCACTACAGAAGGCTGGTAGTTTCTGTTGCGCTTTGATGTCATACCACAGACACGAATAAACGCGAAGGAATTGATGACAGCAGTGAAGTTCCAGTGACTCGCATGAATGCACGAGACAGACAACAACCGACTGGCACGGCTGGTGCACAATACAGCATAAGTAAACTCGTGTTGCATGCGCTGGCAGTTCTAGTCTGAGTTCAGGCGTTCTGAGAAATTGATTGTGTTGCACTATGAACCGAAAAATACAGGAGTTCATTCCTTCATCGCTAGTGAATATTGTTCAGAAGCCAACAACCTACTCTCACAAAATCTCAGACAGCTCTTCATGACACATCCCGCGCGATATGCATCCGTACCAGCATAGAGGACGCAGAAAAGCTCGAGTACAGACGCTGCAATGACTTAAAGACCACTCTGATGTTTCTTATACGGACGTCAGTCCCTCCCTTAAACAGCAAGGGCAATCTCCCGCTTTCACTGTCGTTGTAGTCAACCGTGCTTAACTTGTCAACTCCGCGGCCATACGTACCTCATCCTCCGCGTCAGCCGAGGCAACTGCCATCGCTCTCACCAACAAGGTATCTCAGCATACGTGGTCTTAGACTCTCGGGCAGCTTGTCGCATGTACCTCAATGGAATATTAACAAGAGCCATCAATCTCTTGGGAAGCGAACTCCTCTTTTACCATTGGTTAGTCTGGTGTCCTGCCCATACGGGCCAGGAGTGTAATGACCTTGTTTATTGCGAAGCTCGAGTACTCAGCGGCCGAGCGCCACGATCACCCACCGCGGAAGAGGATACAGATGAAGGAGTGACACGGCATGGCATCTTAAGAAAACAAAGATTAGATTGCCGCATGATGGCAACTCCCCACAAGGACCTCGATAAGCGTCAAGCTCGGGATCGGCACTGCCTGCAGACTAATACATTCCCAAATCTCCATAAGCTTCACATCATGAACCCGGAGAGACATCACAACGCATACCCGTGTTTTGGAGATACTCCTACACTAACACACACAACCTACAGCTGTCCAGAGCGACCTATCACAGTCGACATAGGACATACGCACTCCATTGTTTTCGTTGAACGGACCCTGGCAAGCCAACTGGCGACCCTCAATGGGCCTGGCCCACCGAGCCGCTATAGCCAGTAAAGCCTTGGAAGAGGGGCACCATTCGCGATGAGCCATTTTTGTTTTTCAGAAATGTTGTTTCGATCTTTCTCTAGTGAATCGATCACTCGAAATTTTTTGTGGTACGAAGCTCATTAAGTGCTTAAGGTGTAAGTGCTGCAAGCATGAATGCACGTACTAGTTCGAACAGTGTATACATGGCAAATCTATACTGCTTGGTAAAATATTCCGTTCAGTTGTATATCTGTTGACGTAAAATAAAATCATGGCTGCGTGCTTGCAAACAACGGAAGACACCTTGCCGCAGCTAGCATTTCTGGGAGCAGAGCGACGAAATATACAATCCGAACCTGCGACCTTCGGATCCTGCCCACGGCAAGTTATCTTTTCACCCACTTTTCTTTCTTCTCATTTACATTATGATTGGCCTAATAACTATCCCTATACCTTCCTTGGCATTATTTTCTGTTAGATCTCATTAATATTGTGTAAACACGAAAAAACGAGCCCTTAAGTATAGACTTGTTTCCCTTATTCTTTAACGAGGGTCTCGTACTGGCAGACTTGGTGCCTTTAGGCTGTATACGAGGAACTAGTGGTCAGCTGCCAGTTAGTAATAAGTTCACGTGCAACGTGACGCCAAACAGGCTCGTAAAAAGTGTGCCACACTCGCCGCCATGGCTACTAGTGGCGCTAACTGACACTCCCACGTTTAAATTGACATAGATACCCCATAAAGTGGCTGGGGGGATAGCTGTCATGGTAGCTGAGTGGTAGAGCATGGAACGTGTTATTCGAAGGTCGCCGGTTTGGATATATATATATATATATATATATATATATATATATATATATATATATATATATATATATATATATATATATATATATATATATATATATATATATATATATATATATATATATATATTGTTACGTACAATCCAAATAGTGTACGAATAACTGTTTATTGGGGCGAACTTGTGCCCGAAAAGTAGCGGCGTCTGTTACAGGCGATCAGCAAAAAGGAATCAATCTTCGAGAGCGAAAAAACCCTCGAGCGGTGGTCCACTTCTTTTTCATCAAAATCCCGTGCTGAGGAAGCGCGCGCCGTCACGGCCTTTTCTTGTTTGATCATCAAGCCGCTGATCTCTTAGGGGGGGCGCACGAACTAGCGCGCGTAGTTTGAATACTGCGTTCGCCTTGCGTCATTATCCCTCCTCCGAAAACGCATCGTCCCGATGCGTAAAAGCAGTGTTGCTGAGATGGTCTGAATGCGTGATTTCCAATGGAGAAATAGGTATTCCTCCTGATCGGGTGTGTATAATTCGATGTTCATTGCCTGTCATAGTATGGCTTCATTCTGACTACATGCACGATTTCTGTGCTCCTTCGGCATCTTGATGAGCTCACTTGTCCTTCCGGTGACACCTCGTAGTTCAAGGAGCTGACGCGACGAAGGACTCGGTAAGGGCCGAAATAGCGGCACATGAGCTTTTCGGAAAGGCCAGGCGTCCGCACAGGAGTCCAAATCCAAACTAGGTCGCCTGGTGCGTAGTCGACTTCTCTCCGACGAAGGTTGTAACGGTTTGCATCCACGCGTTGTTGTTGTTTTATGCGATGTCGCGCCAACTGCCGTGCTTCTTCGGCTCGCTGAATGAATTCGCTGATGTCAGGCTTGTGCTCTGTATTGTCGCCTACTGGCAGCATTGCATCTAATGGTGTGGTAACTACTCGACCATAGACTAGCTGGAATGGCGTCACTTTAGTAGTCTCCTGCACAGCAGTATTGTAAGCGAAAGTGGCGTACGGCAGTATCTTGTCCCACGCACGGGGCTCCAAGTCAACGTAAATGGACAACATATCGGTCAGAGTTCTGTTGAGTCGCTCGGTTAGCCCATTAGTTTGGGGGTGGTAAACCGTTGTTTTCCTATGACTTGTGTGGGTAAGTTTCATAATGGACTGCGTCAGATTGGCTGTGAATGCAGTTCCTCGATCCGTGATAACCACCTTTGGGGCACCATGCCGTAGTACAATGTTAGTGACGAGAAATTCAGCTACTTCTATAGCCGTGCCCCTGGTTAGAGAGGCTGTCTCGGCATACCGGGTTAAGTAGTCTGTCGCCACTACTATCCATCGGTTGCCCATTGATGACGTGGGAAATGGACCAAGTAGATCCATTCCTACTTGTTCGAACGGAGACTCAGGTGGTTCAATTGGTTGGAGAAATCCTGCAGGTTTCAATGGAGGCGTTTTGCGTCTCTGGCAATCTCTACATGTCCTTACATAATGCTGTACAGCATCCAGTACTTTGGCCAGTAGTATTTTGTGCGGATGCGAGCCAATGTTCTACTCACTCCGAGGTGTCCTGCTGCTGGGTCATCGTGGCAGGCTTCCAGGATTTCGGGTCGCAAGGCCGAAGGAACGACGAGTAGGAATTTCTCCTTGCTGTGCTCGAAGTTTCTTTTGTATAAAACGTTGTTTCTCATGAGGTACGAGGACAATCCCCGGACGAAAACTCGAGGAACACGCACGGGTTGCCCTTCCAGATGCTTGATCAGTTTAAGCAACTCCGCGTCAGATCGCTGATATTCAGTCATGTCTGCGGTGCTCACGGCCCCAAGAAACGGAAAGTCCTCTCCATCTTCCCCAGGTACAGATTCCATTGGTGCGCGTGATAGGCAATCAGCATCGCTGTGCTTGCGACCCGACTTGTATACGACTGTTATGTCGTATTCTTGCAACCTGAGGCTCCATCTAGCAAGTCGCCCAGAAGGGTCCTTTAGGCCTGCGAGCCAGCACAACGAGTGATGGTCGCTCACTGCTCGAAATGGTCTACCATATAAGTACGGTCGGAATTTCTGTATGGCCCATATTATCGCCAGACATTCTTTTTCCGTCGCCGAATAATTTATTTCAGCTCTCGAAAGAGTGCGACTAGCATATGCGACCACTCTTTCCTCTCCATTTTGCAGCTGCACAAGGACGGCGCCTAGTCCCAAATCGCTTGCGTCCGTGTGAATCTCTGTTTCGGCTTCTTCGTGGAAATGTGCCAGGACATGGTGGTGTAGGAGCCGCTGTCGTAGCTCATTGAACGCTTCTTCTTGCTCGCTTGTCCAGGTGAAAGGCATGTCTTCTTTCGTCAGTCGGGTTAGTGGCTCTGCAATCTTCGAAAAATCTTTAACGAATCTTCTGTAATAGGCACAAAGTCCTAAGAATCGTCTCACAGCCCTTTTATCTGTCGGTCTAGGAAACTTTTCTACAGCTGCTGTCTTTTCGGGGTCAGGTCGAATGCCTTCAGGGCTAACCACATGACCGAGGAAAAGCAGTTCATGAAAACCAAAATGGCACTTTTGGGGTTTTATCGTCAGCCCTGCTGAACTAATCGCTTCGAGCACAGTACGTAGTCGTTCCACATGCTGATCGAAGGTGGCCGAAAAGATCACGACGTCATCGAGATAAACAAGGCAGGACTGCCATTTTAACCCGGACAGCACAGTATCCATCATCCGCTGAAATGTGGCGGGTGCGGAACACAGGCCAAATGGGAGTACCTTGAACTCGTATAACCCATCTGGGGTCACGAAAGCAGTTTTCTCGCGATCTCGTTCGTCCACTTCTATCTGCCAGTATCCGCTCTTGAGGTCTAGAGAGGAGAAGGATTTCGCGTCTCGTAGTCTGTCTGTTGTGAGTGAAGTGCGCGAGTCAAGTGACTTTCAAATTTGGCGCGTAAGATGAACTACTGACAATGTGTGCAAGATGGCGTATTGCGCCAGTGCGGCGAACACTGGCGATTGGAAAAAGAAGAAAATTCAAGGAAATGGGAGAAAAATCCAGAGCCAGGGCATCGAAGAACGAGGAAGAGGAGATTCGGGCTCGTGCTTGGAAGAAGAAGGCTAGGGTGCGGCGTGCGACCTCGTCGGGTGCGAGTACCTCCTGGGCGTCAGGGCATCCACCTAGCTGGCGACTGTTTCCACGGGGTCCTGGTGACCATTCAACCGCAGCGGCTATTGGCGAATCCTTGGCAAGACCTTGGTCTGATGTTCGAGCGGAAGACAGCGCAGCAGATGACGTCTACCGGGAGCGGGAGCAAGCCGTCGGGCTACGGGCCCGAGCTTATGCACTCTCACCACGGCAGCTTCCCCAATGGACTATTGAAGGGCGTGAACCGCTGGTGAGCCGTATCCGTCTTCTTTCGCGTCCGGACTCAAACACGAGGACTTTAACGAAAAGGACTGTTTAGACTCTTAGAGGTTTCCGCTCGCTAACGAAACTGACAGTGCTAATTAGTTAACATTTTTCTGATCTTAGTATTTTCCTTTTTGTGTTTTTTTTTGTGTGTTTGTGAAAGTATAATTTTTTTTGCAAATCAAACGCTCACTTCCTTTTCTCGTGAGAGAATAACGTTTCACAGCTAGCTCGACTGGCTTTATTTACTGAACCTGTCACAAATTGGCGTCCGCTACGACAGGACGTGAGTGTTTGCCACTAAAAAGTAGATTTGAGTAAGGCTAACTAAAAAAGTAAAATGGGCCCGCGAGAGTTGATGGCGCTGGCAGAACGCATGGGGTTGGAGGGAGCAGAATTGCAGGCTTGGTTTGACGCACGAGAAGCGCGTGAGCGCGATGAACGAGCCGCGGAGAGAGACGCGAAGAAAGAACAGTTGGAGCTGGAAGGCCGCAATTTACAGCTACGTCTTGAAGTAGCAAAAACGGAGAACCAAACCCGAGAAGCAAGCCAGCGACACTTGGAAGTAGAAGAGAGGACGCTGCAACTGCGCCTGAGAGTAGCTGAGGCCGGTGTCGGTCAGCCTACGGTGGCTGACACGGGCAACCAAAGGAACGCGCCTATGGTAGTGAACCCGCATAACTTTATACCCGTTTTCAACGAGGACAGAGACGACCTTGACGCCTACCTGAAAAGGTTTGAGAGAGTGGCGACAGGTCAAGATTGGCCACGGGAAAAGTGGGCCACGGCTCTTAGTTTGTGCCTTGGCGGAGAGGCTCTGAAGGTATTTGGACGGTTGTCACCGAACGATTCCCTGTCATACGACGAAGTCAAATTGGCACTGCTCCAGCGTTTTCGCTTCACGGCTGATGGCTACCGTGAGAAATTCCGGAAAAGCAAGCCTGAAGACGGCGAAACTGGAAAACAGTATGCCACGAGACTCCAAAGTTTCTTTGACAGGTGGATAGAAATGTCTCAGACAGAGAGGAATTTCGATTCAGTCCGTGACTTGATTGTAGCCGAACAATTCATGGCGAACTGCAGTAGTCAGCTGGCGCTCTTCTTACGGGAGAAGAACTGCAAGACTCTGGAAGCCATGGCAGAGGCAGCTGATATATATATAGAGGCAAAGAGATTGAAGAACTTATTAATGGTTCAGAATAAGAGTGAGGACACAACTGGGAAGGCTAAATTGATTTCAAGCCCAAGAGCAGAGATGCAATGTTTTGTTTGTGGCCGTAAGGGGCACAAGGCTTCTGACTGTCGAAGTAAACCTAAACAAGTATTTTGTACAAACTGCCGTAAGTGGGGGCATGATGTGAAGGGTTGTAAAAAATGACTGGCACTTCGAAATCAACTACATCTTGTTTAATGCTACCCAAAGAAGAGACCGGTCCACAACAATCCATGATTGATGGCGACGACTCGGACCGAGACGACAATGTTATGGGCACGGTGAAGACGCAAGCGCAATGTAAGAAACGTCCCATGCCAGTGTTACCAGGGGAAGTGAATGGACAAATTGTTCGAGTCCTAAGGGACACCGGAAGCAACACGTTGGTAGTACGCCGGTCATTAGTACCTGATGAAGCACTAACTGGCACTACCGCGACGTTGTGGTTGGCTGATGGCAGCACCATCGTAACCCCTGAGGCGGAGATACGTATCAGATCTCCATACTTTTCCGGCATGGCCATCGTCAAGTGTATGCCGTCGCCACTGTATGACGTCATAGTTGGGAACGTACCGGGGGCCCGTGACGCCAATGACCCCAACGTTTCGCGGAAACTTTCTCAAGATCAATTCATTAAGAAAAAAGTTCATTCTGCGGACGAAGGTAACCACCCAAATTCTCAACTGGTTGGTGCCGCACGTCTCAATAGTTCGCGAAGGGCCATCTCTGTTGGGCTCCCTGGCCAGATGTCTCGCAAAATGTTTCGCGAAGAACAAGAAAAAGACCAGACGCTTGACATCTGCAGAGCCAGAGTGGGTAAGAAGTTTGTTAGAAAGGGCTCGACATCTTTTTCTTTCGTAGCCAAGAATGGTATTCTTTACCGACAATACTTCCTGTCCCCTGGTAAGATCATTGAACAAGCCATAGTCCCGAAGTCCCTGAGAGGCCAAGTGTTACGTTTGGCTCATGAAAATGTCATGTCAGGTCATCAGGGTGTCAAAAAAACAATAGATCGAGTTCTGGACGCCTTCTACTGGCCCGGGGTACAAGAAGATATCCGCAGATATGTCCGATCATGTGACGCCTGTCAAAGGACTTTACCGAAAGGCAAGGTGGGCAAGGTGCCTCTAGGGCGTATGCCGTTGATCGACACCCCTTTTGAACGTGTGGCGGTCGACATCATTGGACCGATAACTCCAGCCTCGGCAAAAGGCCATCGGTATATTTTGACTCTTGTGGATTTCGCCACTCGCTACCCTGATGCAGTGCCTTTGACAGCAATTGACTCAGCTACAGTGGCCGAGGGACTTGTCGAGATGTTTTCTCGCATTGGTTTTCCACGAGAAGTCTTGGCGGATCAGGCATCGTGCTTTACCTCAGATCTAATGAAGGAGGTGAATGAACTACTGGCAGTCAAGCATCTTAGCTGCACTCCATACCATCCTATGTGCAACGGGATGGTAGAGAGGTTTAATGGAACACTCAAGCAAATGCTCCGCAAAATGGTTCAAGAACAGCCTAAATGTTGGGATCGCTTGCTAGCACCTCTTTTGTTTGCTTATCGTGAAGCCCCACAAGCAAGCTCCGGGTTCTCACCATTTGAACTTATTTATGGCCGACATATTCGAGGACCTCTGAGCATCCTGAAAGAGCTATGGACTCATGATCAGGAGAACGAAGAACTTAAGACGACGTACGGATATGTCCTGGATTTAAGAGAGCGAATTGAGAAGACACTGGAGCTGGTACGACAAAACCTGAGCCGAGCACAGGTGTCGCAGAAAAGGTATTACGACCGCCACAGCAAGCAACGGGACCTGAAAGCTGGTGACCGTGCATTGATCTTGCTTCCCACAAGCAACAACAAGTTATTGATGCATTGGAAAGGGCCGTTTCCAGTCATAGAAAAGAAAAACGACTATGACTACTGGCTGGACCTTGGACACAGCAAAAAACTTTTCCACATAAACATGCTGAAAAAGTATGAAGAACGCCGTGAAGAACAGCTTCCTCAGACATCATCTTTTGTCGTTCTGGAGGAAGAGGAGTCTGAGAAACCACTACCAACTTTCAAAGTACAGGGTAGCTGCGGTATTGACTCCATAAAGCTTGGAGATGAAATCGGGGAGCGACAGCGGGTGGAGATACGGGACATCTTAAGTACCTACGAAGACGTATTCTCGGAGATCCCAGGTAAAACAAACCTTGTGGAGTGTCGGTTACAAACGACCAGTTCAGAACCAGTTAACACCCCACAATACCCATTGCCATTCTCTATGAAGGAAGTCGTTGAAAAGGAAGTGCAAGACATGTTGCAACTTGGCATTATAGAACCCTCAGAGTCTCCATATAATTCTCCTTTGGTACTAGTCAAAAAGCCAGACAATGGCTACAGGGCCTGTATAGACTTTCGCCGTATAAACAATGTTCTGGTATCTGATGCAGAACCTATACCCAGAACTGATCACTTGTTTGCCGAAGTGGGAACAAAGAAATGGTTCTCGAAGTTTGATTTAACTAAAGGATATTGGCAGGTTCCTCTCGCAAAAGACTCGCAGCAAAAGACCGCCTTTTCAAGTCAATCAGGGCATTATCATTTCCTGTATATGCCTTTTGGCATCAAGACCGCATCCGCGGTCTTCACTCGTCTGATGAGAAAGTTATTGCTTGGAATACCCAACGTCGTTCATTACATAGACGACGTACTGGTGGCTACCACTACGTGGGAAGAACATCTAACAACTTTGAAGCAATTTTTTGCCAGGATACGACAAGCCGGACTAAGGATCAAGCCACAGAAATGTGAAGTGGCTATGAGCACAGTCACCTTTTTGGGACATCGATTGGGAGATGGCAACATACGGCCAGTCGAAAGCACGATACAGAAGATCACCTGTGCTTCTAAGCCTGAAACAAAGAAGCAACTCCGGTCATTCCTTGGACTGGCTGGCTATTACCGTGACCTGATACCTCGGTACGCCGAGAAAGCACAGCCGCTCACTGAGATGACGAGGAAGATGGAGAAAAACAAGACTACGTGGACCACGGATAGAGAAGAAGCGTTTGAATCACTCAAAAAAGGCTTTGTCTTCTGGGCCAATCGTCAAAGCACCCGATCTGAAAAGAGAATTCGTGCTTCGGTCTGACGCCTCTGATTCTTGTATAGGCGCTATCCTTATGCAAGAGCATGATGGCATCCTCCACCCTGTGTCATATGCCAGTCGTCAACTTCAGCCTCGCGAAAAGAGATACTCAGCAATCGAGAGGGAATGCTTAGCGTTGGTCTGGGCGATAGAAAAGTATCATGTTTTTCTGTACGGAACGTCATTTGTCGTACAGACCGATCACCAACCACTGCAGTATCTCTTAAGGGCAAAACACCTGAACAGTAGGGTATTACGGTGGAGCCTCGCGTTACAAGAATATTCATTCCGAGTCGAGCACATTAGAGGCTCTGAAAATGTCGGCGCAGATTATATGAGCCGGTTGTGAATTTTTACGTTTTCTCGAGACAAGCGACTACTTCAAGTTGTTTGTTTGTTAAGGACATCTTGTGAATGGACGACGCGTGGTGACTTCTCGCGCACTGAACTGCAGTTTATTTTTCTTCGCAAAAGAAACTTTTCAAAGGGGGGACTCTTGTTGTGAGTGAAGTGCGCGAGTCAAGTGACTTTCAAATTTGGCGCGTAAGATGAACTACTGACAATGTGTGCAAGATGGCGTATTGCGCCAGTGCGGCGAACACTGGCGATTGGAAAAAGAAGAAAATTCAAGGAAATGGGAGAAAAATCCAGAGCCAGGGCATCGAAGAACGAGGAAGAGGAGATTCGGGCTCGTGCTTGGAAGAAGAAGGCTAGGGTGCGGCGTGCGACCTCGTCGGGTGCGAGTACCTCCTGGGCGTCAGGGCATCCACCTAGCTGGCGACTGTTTCCACGGGGTCCTGGTGACCATTCAACCGCAGCGGCTATTGGCGAATCCTTGGCAAGACCTTGGTCTGATGTTCGAGCGGAAGACAGCGCAGCAGATGACGTCTACCGGGAGCGGGAGCAAGCCGTCGGGCTACGGGCCCGAGCTTATGCACTCTCACCACGGCAGCTTCCCCAATGGACTATTGAAGGGCGTGAACCGCTGGTGAGCCGTATCCGTCTTCTTTCGCGTCCGGACTCAAACACGAGGACTTTAACGAAAAGGACTGTTTAGACTCTTAGAGGTTTCCGCTCGCTAACGAAACTGACAGTGCTAATTAGTTAACATTTTTCTGATCTTAGTATTTTCCTTTTTGTGTTTTTTTTTTGTGTGTTTGTGAAAGTATAATTTTTTTGCAAATCAAACGCTCACTTCCTTTTCTCGTGAGAGAATAACGTTTCACAGCTAGCTCGACTGGCTTTATTTACTGAACCTGTCACACTGTCAAGGGTGTCATCGATCCTTGGAAGGGGATAGACATCCCGCTTTGTGACGACGTTCAATTTTCGGTAGTCAACGCAGAAGCGCAAGGTCTGGTCCTTTTTCTTTACCAGTACTACAGGTGAGGCCCATGTGCTGGCCGACGGTTGAATTACGTCGTCCCTGAGCATTTCTTCAACTTGGCCTCTGATGACTTCTCTCTTTTTTGGTGACACTCGGTACGGGTGCTGGCAAATAGGTCTAACAGATTGATCGACTATGATGCGGTGTTTGATGATAGATGTTCTTTGCACTTTCGATGACGTGGAAAAACATGAGGCGTACTCCCGTATAAGGCTCTCGATTTTTTGTTTCTGGTTCGGTGATAGGGCTGCTTCGATGTGGATAGATGCGAGTATGGAATCTATACCGTCAGGGTGCAGTGGTGCAGTCTCGGAAGAATTCAAATCCGTAATCGGAACGTAATCATGCAAGTGACCAACCACAGTTCCCTTCGCAAGGTGCTGCACCTCATTTCGGAAATTTGTCAGGAAGACACTCGTACACCCATCACGCAGTCGTACAATACCTCTTGCTGCACAGATCCCTTTCTCGAGTAATAGCCCAGTATTGCTTTCTGCCATTCCTTCATAGTCGTTGTACACATTGCTTTTTACGGTGACAACGATGATGGATCTTGCAGGTACTGTTACATCATCACCTGCAATCTGGAGCGCATCGAATCGTTTTTCACTCTCGAAAGTCGCGATGGCGTGTTTCGTCGAGAACGAGACGCACGTTTCCTGCAAGTTTATCACTGCGCCATTGGCCTGCAAAAAGTCCATTCTGATAATTACATCTCTTGAACACTCAGACAGGACAATGAAGCTGGCGACGTAGGTGAAGCCGCGTATCCCAACTCTAGAGGTACACATGCCTGCCGGATCGATAAGGTGTCCCCCGGCGGTTCGCACTTGTGGTCCTATCCAAGGGGTCAGCACTTTTTTCAGCGTTCTGGCAAGTCCCCTGCTCATGACGGAATAGTCTGCGCCTGTGTCTACTAAAGCATTTGTTTCGTAGCCGTCTATAATTACCGACAAATCAGAAGCGACGTTACCATTTCCGCACGTAGTCTCGTGTCCGTTATCACATTTTGAAATCGGCACTGGAGGTTGTTTTCTTGCGTCGGCAGAGGCCTTACCTCCCCAGGTCGCCGATTCTAGTTTTCCCGAAACGGGCTTTGGGGAAGTCGCCTCGGAGAGTTTGAAGATGGGCGCGGACTTGGTGACCGATACCTCAGTGGCGCTGTCGACCGAGGCTGATGCTGCTGCGAGGAGTGAGCCCCTTGACGCGTTGACAAGTACTCCTCGATTTCAAAAGGTCGCTCCCCATTCCGTGGACAGGCAGCGTTTACGGGAAAACCCCGAAGTCCAGCTCGGCGATATGCACACATCCGGTAAAGATGGCCAGCTCCGCCGCAGTGATAACAAAGCGGAATTCGATCAGGAGTGCGCCATATATCAGCTTTTCGGATCCTAGTCTCGGCTGGGGACGGCGTAAATCGAGGTTTCGGCAGATGCGTGCTTGCTGCGGCGAAATAAGGTCCAGGGGCGGCTAAAGGAGGTCCAGGAGCGACGAAATGAGGTACTGGGGTGTTTCTCAGTACCTCGGCGTACGAGACTGCGGGCTGCATCGGAACTGACGCTTGAACAGGCTGGGCTTGGGCCTGCTGCTCACGGACTGCCTGTCTCACCTCCTCCCGAACAACTTCCCCTAAAGACGAGACCGTTGAGGGGTTGCCGTTTAGCTTCTGGAGCTCTTCTCGAACCACCGATCGAATGAGCTCTCGTAATACGTCGATGCCATTCCCGAAGACTGCTGACACCGCGTCTACGGATGCGACGTTAACATCTCGATTGTAGTGCCTCGCTCGCTGTTGCAGAGTCTTTTCAACCGCTGTCGCCTCGGTGCGAAATTCAGCGACGTTCCGCGGGGGACATCGGAGCAAACCGGCAAAAATCTCCTGCTTCACCCCACGCATCAGGTGCCGAAGTTTCTTGTCCTCGCTCATATTTTGATCAGACCGGCGGAATAACCGGCACATGTCTTCCACATACATTGCGACGCTTTCATTGTTGCGCTGGTTTCTTGCCTGCAAGGCAGCTTCAGCTCTTTCCTTGCGGTCTGTACTCGGGTATGTGGCCAGTAGCTCCCGTCGGAAATCATCCCACGATCGAATGGTACCTTCATGGTTTTCAAACCACGTTCGTGCGCTGTCCTGCAATGCAAAATAAACTCGGCGGAGCTTCCGTTCTTCGTGCCATCCGTTGCAGTTGGCGACGCGCTCAAAACCCTCCAGCCAATCCTCGGCGTCTTCATGAGGATCGCCATGAAAAGGGTCCAGCGTCCGTGGCTCATCGACAACGACGTGCGTGGCAGCGACTGGAGACGAAACGGCGTGTGCGGCAGCGGTTGGAGACGACATTTCGGTACTCTCACCGGAGATAGCTGGAGACACTCTGGGCTCTAGTGGCAGGGGAAATTCCGGCGGCTCACCACGTAGACGACGGCTGGAGCGCTGATGAACTGGCGTGAGCTCAGTTGGTTCGACTGCTCGTGGTTCCGGGCTGCTTCCTCGAAGTCCAACTGGGTTTGGGATCATTACCCAGCTCCTCCACCAGAATTGTTACGTACAATCCAAATGGTGTACGAATAACTGTTTATTGGGGCGAACTTGTGCCCGAAAAGTAGCGGCGTCTGTAACAGGCGATCAGCAAAAAGGGATCAATCTCCGAGAGCGAAAAAACCCTCGAGCGGTGGTCCACTTCTTTTTCATCAAAATCCCGTGCTGAGGAAGCGCGCGCCGTCACGGCCTTTTCTTGTTTGATCATAAAGCCGCTGATCTCTTAGGGGGGGCGCGCGAACTAGCGCGTGTAGTTTTAATACTGCGTTCGCCTTGCGTCAATATATATATATATATATATATATATATATATATATATATATATATATATATATATATATATATATATATTGTGGTAAAGCCTTTGAGCAGTGGGTCGTCCTCTTCAGCGCCTTCTAGTGGGTCGCCCTTTTCATAAGAAGAAGAGCAGCTCGCGCAGAGAGTCGATCCCCGCATTGACTGTCGCTGTCGTTAATCATCGCTGAGTGTCCGCCAATAAACCGCTTAACAATTTGGTGGAGAGTGCTGAGAGTGCTCTGCCCTTCAAACACCTTCGGTCCGCATTCGATGCCCTTGGAGCTTCGATCCCGTACCGTGCCTCCAACCATGCACCAAGACGCCGCCCAGCAAACGCTTCCTCCTACGCCGACGCCATGTCCCGGTGTCTCCCGCATCCGCGACCCTCCTGTCTTCACCGGAGCGGATGGCACCGACGTCGAGGACTGGCTGGCTATGTACGAACGCGTGAGCGTCCCCAACCATTGGGACGAGGCAGGTAAACTCGGCAACCTGTTTTTCTATCTCGCGGGTGTGGCCGGCATGTGGTACAACAACCACGCATCTGATTTCCCGACATGGTCCGCTTTTAAAACCGCTGTCGTCGACGTGTTCGGCCGCCCGGCCGTTCGTAAGCTGCAAGCTGAACAGCGTTTACGTGAACGAGCCCAGCAGATCGGCGAGTCCTTCACAAGTTATATCGAGGACATCCTTGACTTGTGCAAGAAAGTCGACCTGAACATGTCAGAGGCTGACAAAATCACGCATGTTCTAAAAGGCATCGCCGACGATGCCTTCACCATGCTCCTGGCAAAGAACCCCCGCACTGTGGCAGAAGTCATCATGTTATGCCAAAGTTACGACGAGCTGCGGCGGCAGCGCTTGATGACCCGTCGCCCGCCACCACGCGATGCTGATCTCTCGGCCTTGACAGCAGTTCCTGACCACGCAACCTTGCTCGCCGAAATCAAGTCGTTCGTGCGTGAGGAAGTTGCCCGCCAGGTCTCTCTACTGGCTTTTGCTTCCCCACAACATGCTCAACAGCCATCAAGTACACTTCTACCTCCGCTCCGCCGAGCCATTCAGCAGGAAATCGCGGAGGTCGTCCCTGAATACCACCAGCCGCCTCCTGCATCTGTGCCACTCAGCTACGCCCAAGTTGTTGCAAGGCCGCCCCCACCGATTTCTGCAACTGTTCCACTAAATTACACCGAAACCGTCGCGAGGCCCCAGGCCTTTGGAGAAACGGTCTCGCCTACATACGCCGGCGTCACCCACGTGCCCCGAGTGCCGCCTACCATGCACTCATATCAGCAGCCGGCTCGCCAGCGTTCTGCGACATGGATGCGACCCGCAAACCAATGGCGCACTGCTGACAATCGCCCCATCTGCTTTGCTTGTGGTTGCGTCGGTCATGTAGCACGCTATTGCAATCGTGTGCAGCAACCGCAAGTCGCCTCCAACTTTCCCAGCCAGTCAAGCCGCTCTTATGACCAACCGCCGCCAATGTCACCGTCGTCCCGCCCCGTTCCGTCTACTCGCCGTTCACCATCTCCACGACGTCGCTCACTGTCGCCAATGCGGCCACGTCCACTCGAGGGCGACCAGGAAAACTAGTCGTCGCAGTCCACGAGGCAAGGGCTGCGACGCTGTCGAACTGCAGAAGCCCTCAGGAAAGCCCGTCGAACGTGATAGACGTGCTTGTGGATGGCGTTCGTGCATATGCCCTTGTAGATACTGGAGCCGCCGTATCCGTGATGGACGAAAAACTTAGCCGATTACTGCGCAAAGTGACCACGCCGCTTTGTGGGCTCTCCCTCCGTACAGCCAGCGCACAAAGTATTCACCCTACGGCGATGTGCACAGCCCGCCTTATGATTCAGGACGTGATGTATGCGGTCGAATTCATCATAATTTCTTCATGCTTTCACGACGTCATCCTAGGATGGGATTTTCTCTCCCGCCACGACGCCGTCATTCATTGCGCACCAGCAGGAATAGAACTCACGCTATTCTCTTCTTTGACGCCGGCCGACAGTCCATCCGCTGCAAGCAAGTTACTCGTCAGAGACGACACTCAAGTGCCTGCAAACTCGTCCGTTGCGGTGTCGCTCTACTGCGCAAGCCTTTCTGACACCGCTGCACTCCTCTCGTCATCTCATCGTGTCTTCATAAAAAAAAGCTTGCTGGTTCCTTTCGCGACCGTGCAACTCACTCACGGCAGCACCACTATTTTTGTTGTGAACTCATCTCCGTACAGCGTTACGTTGGTGCGAGGGGAATGTCTCGGCAGCGTGGAACCCATCGAAGACGCGCAAGTTATGGATCAACCCGATGACATGCACTGCTCAAGTTCCTGCACGCTTGGTGCTGTTTCGACATCTGCTTCATCATCCGATGATATATTCGGTCCCTGCATACCCGACGACCTTACGCAGGGCCAGCGTTCCCAGCTTTTGGGCCTGTTGGAAGAATTCCGCTCTTCTTTCGATGTCGCTCAACCTTCTCTCGGCCGCACATCCACCGTTACGCATCGCATCGACACAGGCGCACAGCCACCGCTGCGGCAACGTCCATATCGCGTATCTCCCACAGAACGCCGTGTAATCAACGAGCAAGTCGACGACATGCTTCGCCGCGATGTTATTCGCCCCTCTAGCAGCCCCTGGGCATCTCCTGTCGTTCTCGTCACGAAGAAGGACGGTTCTGTGCGGTTCTGTGTGGACTACCGACGCCTCAACAAGATCACTCGTAAGGACGTGTATCCACTACCGCGGGTAGATGACGCGATTGACAGCCTGCAATGAGCAGAATTCTTTTCATCCCTCGATTTGCGCTCAGGGTACTGGCAAGTACCTATGGCTGAGGACGCTCGACCGAAGACCGCTTTTGTCACTCCCGACGGCTTGTACGAGTTCAACGTTATGCCGTTTGGGCTGTGCAATGCGCCCGCCACCTTTGAGCGCATGATGGATACAGTTCTGCGTGACCTAAAATGGCACACGTGCCTGTGCTACCTCGATGACGTCGTCGTTTTCGCTCCTGACTTCTCGACGCATCTTCAACGCCTTCGGCATGTTTTAACGCGTCTGAGCAACGCCAGTCTGCAACTGAACCTAAAGAAGTGCCAATTTGCAGCTCGGCAGCTGACAATACTCGGCTACGTCGTGTCCAAGGACGGAATTCTCCCTGATCCAGCCAAGCTTCGGGCCGTGACCGAGTTCCCCAAGCCGACATCCGTCAAGGAACTGCGCAGTTTCGTAGGACTGTGTTCCTACTTTCGGCGCTTCATTCGAAACTTCGCGACTATCATATCGCCGCTGACGAAGCTTCTCGGAAGTAACGGGCCTCTCCATTCGTGGTCATCACAGTGCGACGACGCTTTCAGAACACTTCGTCGTTTGTTGACGTCGCCTCCCATACTCCGCCACTACGACCCTACGGCCCCTACAGAGGTACACACGGATGCCAGTGGTGTCGGCCTCGGCGCTGTCCTTGCGCAGCGCAAACCAGGGTTCCCGGAATATGTCGTGGCGTACGCGAGCCGTACGCTTACTAAGGCCGAGACTAATTACACCGTCACCGAGAAGGAATGTTTGGCAATCGTCTGGGCCCTTACGAAGTTCCGACCCTATTTGTATGGTCGCCCATTTGATGTCGTCACCGACCACCACGCACTATGCTGGTTGTCGTCATTGAAAGATCCCTCAGGCCGTCTCGCCCGGTGGGCACTTCGCCTGCAAGACTATGACATCCGCGTGCTATACCGCAATGGAAGGCAACATGCTGACGCCGACGCCCTGTCGCGGTCTCCCTTGCCTGACGACAATGCCAACAACTCAGTGTATCACCTTGCCATTTCTTCGATTAGCATTCATGCCATTGCTACTGAACAGCGCAAGGATCAATGGATTGCCTCACTGATAGACTTGCTGACTGATCCATCCACTCCATCCACTCGCGCGTTGCGTCGTCAAGCCCACCATTTCGCCGTTCGCGACGACCTCCTCCACCGACGCAATTACAACGGTGACGGCCGCCAGTGGCTACTAGTCATACCTCGCAGTCTGCGCTCTGACATATGCGAATTCTTTCATTCTGATCCGCAATGTGCGCACTCCGGGGTATCGAAGACTTACCACCGCATTCGCCAACGGTACTTTTGGCGCGGCATGTACCGCTATGTGCAGAAATTCGTTCGCTCGTGCATAGAATGTCAGCGCCGCAAAACTTCAACGCAATTGTCACCGGTAGGTCTGCAACCTCTACCTTGCCCTGCCAGGCCGTTTGGGCGCGTTGGCATTGATTTGTATGGGCCACTTCCACTAACGTCAGCTGGTAACCGCTGGGCCATTGTTGCTGTGGACCACCTCACGCGATACGCCGAAACTGCCGCTCTCCCCGCGGCTACAGCGAGCGATGTGGCCTCCTTCCTGCTCCAACGATTCATGCTGCGACACGGTCCACCTCAGGAACTGCTCAGTGATCGAGGCCGCGTCTTCCTGTCTGAAGTCGTCGAAGCCATTCTCAAAGAGTGCAACGTTGTTCACCGCAAAACTGCTGCTTACCACCCGCAGACGAATGGCCTCACGGAACGCTTCAACCGTACGCTCGGCGACATGCTTTCCAAGTACGTCGCCGCCGATCACACAAATTGGGATGACATTCTACCCTTTGTCACCTATGCATATAACACCGCCCCTCAAAGCACTACTGGCTTTTCACCTTTCTTTTTATTATATGGAAGGCACCCGTCGCACACCATCGACACTATACTTCCGTACAAGCCAGATCCGTCCGAGTGGGCGCCTATTTCTGCTACAGCCAAGCTTGCTGAAGAGTGTCGAGAGCTTGCAAGGACCTTTACAGCGCATGATCAAGAGCGGCAAAAAGTCATTCGCGCTGACGCCAGCACTACTGCGCCCACGTTCCTCCCTGGAGCGCTCGTCTGGCTCTCGATCCCTACTACTGCAACTGGCCTATCTTCAAAACTATTGCCCAGATACGAAGGCCCCTACCGTGTCGTCAAATGCACTTCCCCAGTCAACTACTTGATTGAACCCATCGAACCATCTTCGGACATGCGTCGTCGAGGACGCGACATTGTTAACGTGGAGCGCCTGAAGGCCTACCATGACCCGCTCGTTGTAACCACCTGTTAGGTCGCCAGGCGGCTCCCTTTTCGTACCCGGGGTAGTTGTGGTAAAGCCTTTGAACAGTGGGTCGTCCTCTTCAGCGCCTTCTAGTGGGTCGCCCTTTTCATAAGAAGAAGAGCAGCTCGCGCAGAGAGTCGATCCCCGCATTGACTGTCGCTGTCGTTAATCATCGCTGAGTGTCCGCCAATAAACCGCTTAACAATATATATATATATATATATATATATATATATATATATATATATATATATATATATGCGACGAAGAAGCTATTTATATGTGATTAGGTAAAGTCTCGTCTCAGGTGCATTTTCGATTGAGACCAGCTGAACATTTTTCACCAATGATTTCTCACCAATGACAGAACCTCTACAATTGGTGGGAACTGCATTGCCACCCAAGGTTGTGAGAAAGACTGGCCGAAAAATAACGCGTGCAAAATCCTGTTGCCAACGTGCAGCATAAATTACAAAAATTACTTATTGCGTTTCGCAAACATGCTTGGATGCTCGCATTAAAGTAAAAAAAAAACGTTGACTAAAAGTTATCACTGCGTCAGCGCTGCTTGACATATATAGAGTTTAACATAAAAATCATTTCCATAGGTATTCAGTCTGAAACATCGACAGTAAGAATTTATTCGCTCAGCAAAGTAAGTGAAACCTAAATGTAATTATGAATGTACAAATACATGCTGCGTATACCCCTATTTTGTCGTTGTAAGCAGAGCCGTTCTTTTCTAGTGAAGCGCGTTTCGCCGCGACGAGAACTACGCCATCTACTCTTAACGAAGATTAGCGATAAACAATTGACAAAGATTAACGATAAACAATAATAAACAATAAACAAAAGTTAGCGATAAAAATAACGATTAATGACGTCTTCTCTGATTGGGTGTGTCATCACAATGATACGTTTTATCACAATGATACGTTCATATTACTGTCATCCCACTGACAGAACGTCCATTCTATGGTGCGACGAGAGGCCGTTGCTCTAAACGGTCACTCTACCAGTCCTTTACTGCATTTTACTGAGAATAATTTACTTTTACTTGCTCTATTCACAAGCATACGCATGGGGAGAAGGGGCAGTCTCATGATTTGCTATCTATATACACAATCTGCTCAAACTACCACCGATAGTGACGTCACAGAAGAAAGCTGAAGCCTGTGCCCCCCTTTCGTCGGGTCAGTGTGAACCCCCCCTCCCCGAAAAAAATTTCTGGCTACGCCCCTGGGTCGGCACGAAATCCAGCAAGTGAGTCGCAATCCACTGGCGGTTTGTCCACCTTTGAAGTTTACGACGAATCGGTGGGGAGAAACTTTAGCGCTTTGAGTGCATGTTGGCAGCGCCAGAAGATATGAAAAGCCGGTAATTTGGCACCATCATCAATATTCATTATATGCATTGGCTCCTGTCAGTGAAGGAAAAAGAAAGGTGAGGGAGAAAGAAAGTGAGGGAGAGAAAAAAAAAGAATAGAAAAAGGATAAGAGACTGTAAGACATCCGGGTCCACTTATCTGGGCGTTCCGGCTGTGCTTGAAGCGGCAAACCAATTCTATATTGTCAGATGCATACGCTTACTGCTTTGTTAGGGGGTAATATTACTGTCGCAATAGGAGGCTAAGGGTGGAGGACTGATCAGAGAGAGGCGTTTGCGTATTTTAGTGATCGCAACGCTGACAGAGTGCCCGGGTGTTGATTTATTCCGCTTTTATTGTGTTGAATTCGCAGAAAAAGCAAGATTCCCGTTGTTACCGTTCTCTGATTGTTCGAAAATAATTTTCCAATAGTGTAAACCTGATGTCAACAATGCTGTGGTCCTTCTATGTACTGTTTTTTGAAAGCGGAAGGCCTGGTAGGGAACGTAAATGTGCCTGATTGTTGTTGAATCTAATTCTAAACAGCGTGTCTGTCTGACCCACGTATTGCATGTTAAATACACCACATTCCAGAAGGTATAGGACCTTGTCTGAGTCGTAGCCTAGTGCCCCACTTATCCTGTGCTTTAAATCCGAGTGGGGTATTTACGCAACTGTCGTTGTCTGCATGTGTTTGCGTGCTTGGCATCTGCTTTTCTTTTACCGCAAGGGTGACACTCTGAGCTTTTATGCATATCTTGGAATTTATTTAATGATCCTTCACACTTTTCGGCCGCCTGTATACTACACAAGGAAGAGAAGTGAAAATTTTAAGGTCCTGAACAAGGTCCCAAGGAAAGACTTTAGTACATTGGAACAGAGCGTGCGACTGTTCAATATTTTCATGCGGAAGCGTCGTCGCATACTTAGGTCAAAAGTATGCCTCGTGCCACGGTGTTGAACAAGCTCCGTCTAACATGGGCTTAGCGAAAGGGGGGTGGGGGGTGTTAGTTGGGGCTTGGAATTCTACCTGAACCCTTTCGATTTTGCTTGCGTATATATACACGCACGCATAAAAACGTACGCACGAACATACATCGAATATGTTTGAACCACCTACCCGAAAACACTTCTGGCTAAGCCCATGCCGTCTAAGAACGCGTTGCATATAGTTGACATTAGCAAGCAACCTTTCCTGATGTTCCTTTCCTGATGCTTTGCTGCCCGTTTCCCTGGTGTAATTATGCCGCTTTGTAATCCCTGCGTTGTACTTGCAAGGAGGTGATTCTGCACTGATCGTGAGCAAGCGTGGTGTTTGATTTTGCGAACACTTGTCCTAACGATTTTAGCGGACGCAAAACTTTCAGAACAAGTACAATACATATCGAGAAACTCAGTGAATGAAGGTCAATGGTCAGTGGACTTCATCTTTACTCGTTACGCACTTTCCTCTTCGTACGTTTTTATCAAAGTTGTTCTATCGTTTGGCATGTAATGCAAGCCTTACTTTGTACGCTAACAAAAAAGTAACGAAGTTACTTTTTTACTGTAACTGTAACAAGTTACCATTCAAAATCCGGTAACTGTAACACTATTACTTTTTACTGGTAACGTGCCCATGACTGGGTGTTCGACTCAAAACCCACGTATACGTATACGTGTACTTGCCGCACATGAGTTGCAAACGCCATGCTTTTTTGTGCAGGAGCAGACACTGTAGTCATGTTTCAATAGTCGTCAACATGTCAAGTGTGTGTGTGTGTGTGCGTGTGTGTGTGCATGCGCGTGTGTGTGTGCGTGCGTGTGTGTGGGGGGGGGGCGATTTGATGAGAGATTTATTTTAAAGTATGCAGGAAAAAGTACCCGACATGATGAGAAATTTTCATCTAGAAAAATTGGAATGCTTCGGCACAGTGTACGAATCATCACTGTATATACGAAGGCGACTCTAGTTTGCGCTCTTGGTGGTGTCATTTGTCTTGTATAACCGATAGCGTGGCAGGCAAGCGTACTCGATAATTCTTGCGGAGTTGAATACCTCTTCAGCCTGCAATCCCGTGATTGCCGCAATATACCGCATGTTGGGTAGCAGTGCGTGTTTGGTGACCACCCGTCTCGAGTGACTTTTTCGCGCCGTGTAGGAGAGTCTACGAAAACAGCTGTGGGGTATTTGCGTGTTGTGGTGGTGCACAGGAACGTCGCGTCTCTGCTCGGTCTCACGCAAGCCTCACGCAAACAAATCTACACATGTTCTCGAGTGGCACGTAGATGTTTTTTTAGAAGTTTTGCACTGTACACACAGGGGAAGGATAGCTGCACAGATGCCTTCGCTATAGGTGCTCAGTAACAAAAAGCATGGCGGACGCTTTTCCGAGGACCGTTCTGTTGTCACGCCATGTGTCGCATCGTCTGTATTACCATTGATGTGGCTATTTTGTGGACGGAGCCGGCAGGATGTGCAAGTACACATTTTAATGGAGTCATTACATTTTTTCACAGGTGGTGGAAAGTCTTGGAGGCCTACAGAATATAGTGATGCAGAACTATTGATAGTACTATCGATACTATCGATGGTTGAGTCACTATCGAACTATCGATAGTACGAATAACTATCGATAGCACAATCGATGGTAATACTGATAGTATACTGTCGACCGTAATTTACGTAGCATTTCAGTATTATAAAATCAAACTGCGCGAACTCATCACACGTAAACTTGATTCCCCGTGGGCGTATAGTCTATGGTTGTGGGAATAGCCACGGCGGGATAGGCAAGGCAGCGCTATAGCTCGATATTATTTTCTACAACAAGAAGTGCACAGCGGCAGCAGTGTCTTTTCGTGTACTTCTTATGTAGCTTTGGACCTACTAGATAATTGCACGTATGGACCGGAAAAGCAAGAAAAGCAGCAAATCAAAGTAGAAATCCCGAACGGTAAAGTACATACGTGGAATTAGCCGGGTAAAGCGGGATCTTCTACTGCCTGATCTCCAGCCTGATTCTTCCCTACCTTTGCATTGAAGTCACCCACAAGTGGGTGTACTGTGTTTTTACTTTACTCATTGCCGATTCCACGTCCTTATAGAAGCTTTCATCTAGCGGGTCATCATGGCTGGATATAGGCGCGTAAGTCTGTACCACCTTCATTTGTATTTCCTATTGAGCTTAATTACGATACCTACCACCCTTTAAATAATGCTGTAGTATTCGTCTATGTTACCAGCTATATTTTTTGTGGATAAGGGACCCCACGCCGAATACGCTTCTGTCAGCCAAACCACGATAGCAAAGGACGCGCCCATTCTGTAGCTCTGTATAAGCCTCATCTGTCCTCCTAACCTCACTGAGCCCTATTACATCCTATTTAACACCCTCTAGCTCCTCGAATAGTACAGCTATGCTTGCCTCACTAGATAAGGGTCTAGCGTTGAGCTTTGCCAAGACCAGGTTCCAACTATGGCGTAGAGGTTAAAGTCCAGCGATGGGTCAGAGTACAGCGATGGAGTAGTGGTTAGAGCATCCGCCTCGCGTGCAAGAGGTCCGTTGTTCGACTCCCTGTGCCGCGCAGTTCCCAGCCGGATTTTAAAAAATTCGCGTGGTGATGGAACTGCAATAAGTGGCCTGGTATGCGGCCTCACCGGTGACCACCGCCGGTAACGCACTCCTTCACCAGTCAAGGATTGGCCACCCTGGAGCAGCATCTGGCCACTACCTCCTACATCCATACGTCAATTAACACACGGCCCTCAGTCCTCAGTGGCTGCGAAACAGCTGACTATGGTGGCGGTCAGATCCGCAAAGCAGCAGAGGGTGCTAAGAATCCCTGGGTCTGGACAGGCCGCCGTTGGAACCTAACCTTAGTGCTGAACCACTACAGCAAGCTGTAGTAGTTGTGAACACAATATTTGGGCACTACTTCGAAGCACAAAGCCAGTTGGTCCTGCAGTTGAATCAGTTAGACAGCATGTGATTCATAACGAAGTTCTGATAAGAAGCTGAATTATGGGGCTTCCTCGGGAGCAATAACTGCAGCTCTCAACTACTGCTTCAAACGCAGAACTACTGCAGTTGCCTCTAGAGGAAAGGAAGAGCAATCCCTTAGAATTTCGGCACTCTTGGCGATGTGCAACAACGCCACTAGGTCAAATGGCTAGTACGTACACAATTGTGACATGAACAGCAAGGAAGCCATTCATGTCACGGAACTGCAAGACCTCGAATTTATGTTGCGTTTTGTACAAATTTGGACAAATTCCGGCATTTTCACTGAGGTAATTTTATTCACAAAAAATTGCTCATAGATGAAAGAAGCCGAGTATACTGCGAAAAGTAGCCTGTTGTGACTGTTCTCCGCAGAACTATTAAATGACCAGTAGATAGTATCCACAATTCTTTTTTACGCTATCGATACTATACATAGTTCATTTAACAATAGTTCTGCATCACAGTGAGCATCGGTCTTCACCGTTGCGTGTACGTTTAGCTCACTCTGTACGCCATGCGGTTGTTCACAGCTTCTCAGAATGATGCATGGGGTCGCACTTTCGCTGTTGTTCTTTGCCACTGTGGTTTCGCGTCCCTCAGCGCGGGAAGGCTATAGAAGTTCAACACGGAAGCCCGGTCGTATAATTTCTTAAGCTTACTGGAAGCCCTTGATTTCGTTTTTTTTTGGAAGCACCAAGTGGAGAGGTGTATATTATGAGTAGCATTATAAATTCGCCCACCTTCAGAGCGAAGGCCTCACACCACTCAAAACTACCACCCTTGACCAAGTGAACTCTCCCGACACTTATAAGTCAACAAGTCAACTAACTATGGCAAACACATTAACCTCTCCGGCAGCTCTGCCCAAGTTATCCAAAGTCACCGACCTGCATGGTCCTTGGATGTTGACCTTTAGAAATGTAAATGGTTTGCTAACATCCCGCCCACATGCTTTGATTCTTGGATACACACGGCTGCTTGCTAAACGCGTGACTGTTCCACGTTTCCTTAAAGCACATGTAGCGTGGTCTTCGGTTGCAGTTCATCGTGGTTAATGTCGTTGCTGCAGATATATCACGTTTAGCGGGGCCCAACGGTACTCGTCTATAGAGTGGCGTGTCCATTGTAATCTTCTGTTATTCCACCTCGTCAAGTGCAGCTGCATGCGTTCGACTAATCATGTATAGAATACTTCTTGAGCCATTGAAATTACGCCGCTAGGTTGGGATCGGCATCGGTACTTCCACGGGAAAATTTGGAGTTACCTTTGGCATTAATTGGTTCAGTACCTGATTTTCCAAGTTCGTGCGACGAGTGAACCCGAAATACGAGCTTTTAATAGTGAGTGCCACTTGTCATAGCCGTACAACACACTACCGTGCATACCATCCTGAGACTTGTAAATGGTCATGACATTGTAGCTGATGACACTATTCGCGACTCCCATCAAGCGCTCGCCACTTAGCGGTCACGCCTGGAAACTGCGCTAATAGGGTCGACCTCAAAAAGAGGTATGTTATCGCGTTGCGCACGTTGAGAAGCGGCTGCATAGTTCCTTTATTTTCGCTATGCCACACGCGAGAGCCCGAGAAAGAAGAAAGCGATGTCCAAAAACTCTAAAGGTGAGCCACAATGCGTGCCATCACGGTGGAAAGACGGAAACATCCCTCCTCGAAGGATGCAGAAGATGTGCGTCGGAGAACGGCAAATCAGAAAATCAGAAACTTATCCATTGGAAAGAAGGTGACGGACATTACGGTAGTTTGTTGAAATATATTCGCTCATGACGACATAATTCTGCTCGGTGAGTACAGCATTATTTTGCGTGTGTGCATTCTTATCATTATATGGGCTTTTCTAAGCACGGAGTATAATTTCGTTTATACTATAAGCAAGCGCTTTGGGAAATTTGTTGCGTTACGTGTGTGACTATTCTTCGCATATGCTTGTTTTCTCTGCAAGTCTCAGTGCTAACAATTCTCCGATTAGGCTGCTGTAATCCCACCACCCCAACCATTTTTTATTCCAAATTTGTGTATATACACGCTCACAAATGCACGCACCAGGTCGCGCGTGCGTAGCGTACGTGTATGTGTGATCGTGTGTATATATCTCTTGCATGTCCGTGCATTCGTAGTGTCCATAGTGTGCATGCATATATCTGCTTTGAATATGAGCTACTGCCAATTCGAACAGCGAGTGTTCGGAGGCACCCGACCTTATCATTAAAAACTTAATACCATGGATCAGCAGTCATATTACAATAAAGCAGCACTCATATCGCAATCGAAAGTACGATTTGCTGTATCTCAATCTATACTGGCTTAGGCATAGCTCTGTTCTGTAATCAAATGAACAGCATGCATATTCAGCGTTTGACGGGACAACAGAACTCAATGAGATACATACAATTGACAGCACGCGTCGTGCCGTACTTACCCAGAAAACTGTTAAAGTCTTCCCTGTAGCAGCAACGCGGTGCAAAAGTGGTAGCACCTTCCGGATAGGCCCGCTACACATGAGCAGTTGCCTTCTTCACCCTCGAGCTCGATAGTGTGATGTAGTAACTTGGAAAATGCGAGTATATCGGACGACAGCGCTGCATCACTCGAAGATGAAAATGAAGAGGCATTGAAGCTCGCCCATTGAAGAAAGAAGAGAAGGCACTCGCGCAGAATGGAGCCGTTGGGATGCCAACAAGACGACGCTTGAGAGCTTAGGGCGAACCCGCAACTACACGCGAGGCTCGGAAGGCCTGGTCCCTGTCCTCGAGCCGTTGAAGTTCTCAGAGCACGGCCTGTCGGCGTGACCAGGCACGAGTTCTGGCTGAGTGATACTGCGGACATCTCAGGCACGGCGAGCGTCCTTGAAAGACCGGAGCTGCTGACCACGTCCAGCGAGTCGACGTCGCTGGCAGTGAGCGGCTATGCCTAGGCCTGGCGATGCCATCTGCAGCGGGACGCTGGCCTGTGCAGCCAAGCGAAGACTGCATCCGAGCACGCAACGGGTCCCACTTCAAGGCACCGGGCTACGCGCCGACTTGTGAGGCTGTTTAATCTTTTTCTCATGTGTGTGATCCGCGTGCGTGCACGACATCTAGTGTTGTATATTCAATTGGTCTTTCTCGTCCAATATACCTTCATTTCGTTTTCCGCGCTCTCTCCATCTTCCTCGTGTCACACGCCTTGCTACGTGACGAACCTCACCACCACAGCTAGACACGTCCTTCAAGGTGAAGTAAATCTGATGCGGCTCACTGAAGAGGCTGTTTGTTTGCGCGCACAGCGCAACTATTTCTGTGCTCTTTTGCCAGTTCAATCCTTTATGCTGATTAGAATGAGGCGGTTCGCAGCCAGCACCATTTCGTCTTCGATGAAGCAACGCGATTCGACGTCACAATCAAGAAACTTCAGCGCAGCGCCAAGTGAAAGTGCCGACACCCTGTGAGTCGCAGCCATCTTTGTCTTTTCGACTAGTGTTGCCAGCACATGGAGTATTTTCTGAAGTTACGAATACACATGCTATGTTACTGTCTGCTAGCGTACCTAGATAGCCGAGTGGTTACGATGATCACCTTCAGATTGCGGGCACGAGTAACTAAATCCCGCCCAGCGAAAACAATTTTTTGACAAATATTTTCTCTCGTTCTTTTTCTATCTCATTATGTGTACTGATTCTCTCACTCACGGGAATTATTACAGGTCATTCCGGGAAACTTTCTACGCCCGTTTTCTGGGACCTCATCAAAAGAAGAAGGAGCTGAAGGGGATGAACAGATCACGGGCTGGTGACTATTTCTGCTCACGCGCAAATATTCAGATTAAAAAGCTCTGCTACTAAATATTTTCTGTGAACTGGCAGAGCTCACCCATTTATGTTTTTTAAACTCCGTCGTCACGTGTTTGAGTCTCTGCACGGGCGTTGTCACCCAGGATATATTACAGCCACACAAAGACTGGTGGCAGAAAAGTTCATTCGTGCATGCACTATTGGTGACGTCCCGCACTGCACACGTGAGTGCGATCCTTGCCAGCGTTCCAAAATACGTCGGCCCACCTTCACAACACTTGGATCACGCGCGACCACGGACTCCCGATTGGAACATGCTCACTTGGACATAGTCGGTTCACTACCACTCTGCCATGGACAAACATATTTCATGACTTGCGTAGATGGATCTACCCGTATGAAAAAAGCCATTACTGTCGCGAACGTCACTACTGAAACGATTTTCAGTACACTTTTGTGTCAATGGGTCCACCTTTTAGGAGTAGCCTCCACAGTTATCATCATAAGCCTGACTACGCCCACTGCAGGGCAAAGGCCTCTCCCGTGATCCGCCAATCAACCCGGTCTTGTTCTTTGTGCTGCCATGTTATACCTGCGAACTTCCTAATCACATCGGCCCACCCAACTTTCTGTCTCCCCATCGGGCGTTTGCCTTCTCTGGGAATTCATTCAGTTCCCTTAATGACCAGCGGTTATCTTGCCTGCGTGCAACGTGCCCGGCCCACGTTCATTTCTTCTTGATTTCAACTATGATATCCTTAACCCCTGCTTGTTCCCAGACCCACCCTGTTCTCTTCTTGTCGCTCAAGAAGAGAACATTTCTTGTCGCTCAAGAAGAGAACCTATCATTTTCCTTTCCTTCGCCCGCTGCGTCATCCAGAATTTAAAGGGACTGTCTACCACTCGGAAAATTTTTTTCTGATTGTGACACAAATAAAACGATCATTCATCTCATCGGTGGCTGCGAGCATGCTTTCTGCCAGAAAAAGAAATTGTAAGTTTAACCTTACGTTGAAAGTCGATAAAAAGTGACCATTAGCGTCACCCGAGAGCGAATGTGGTCAATCTTGACAATCTATTGGTAGGACAAGAAATCTCCGCAGGTAGACATATTTTGCTTTAAAACAAAGACGTTGAACTTGAATTAGTATTTTATGCAGTTGAGGCAGCTTTAGTTTGCACCAGAGACCAATTTTCGCTTTTGTTTCATGCGTTCAAACGGGCGCTCGGTGGCGCGGCCGGCGGTGTGTTCCCTTGCCGGCATGCTTGCCTGCAAACAGCGGAGAAACGCGACTACGGCGTCCGCCGACGCTAATGAGTACAACAAAAATTTTGTGCGTGCCTAAAACAACCACTGAGGTATTTGTTTTAATAATAATCAAACTTGATGACGCCTGCAAGAACCAGACGCGGTTTCAGTTTTGGACTTGTGCGATTTAACTGGCACCGACCAGTGGTGCGGGCATTCATGCCACCGATGGAAGGAGACTTAGCGCGGACAGAAAAAAAATCAGTTTAAAAATATATTATACACTTTCCAGAGGAACCGCTGCAAGATTAGACACTTCACCTGGTACGCTTTTCATTGTGACACAAAACAGGAAAGCAATGAAGGGTGGTCCCTTTAAGTTGAACCCTCCTTGTAAGCCTCCACGTTTTTGCTGCGTAAGTAAGTACCAGCAAGATGCAGCGGTTATATACCTTCCTCTTGAGGGTTAGTGGCAGATTAACATTCATGATTTGAGAATGCTTGCTGAATGTGATCCCCCCCAATCCTTATTCTTTTAGATATTCTACTCTCATGATGCAGCTACGCGCTTACTGCTTGTCCTCAGTATACATATCTCTTTACAACTTGCAGCGTTCTCTCCACCTATCGGAAAGTGCTGTTTTCTGCCGAGACTGGTGCACATTACTTTAGTTTTGTGCATATTAATTTTCAGACATACTCCACAATCACAACGGACTAAAGCTGTCAATCGGTGCTTGTCGCATACGTACGACGGCGTAACATCCCATGAGCAATGACATGCTGGAGTGCTTTTTTTTTTTGTCACCAGCTCAAGGCAGTGTTCACCACAACCGAGCAACAGAACTGAGGTGCTATCACTCGTCTTATTAGGCGTACGGTACAACCAGAGAAAAAAAGAAGACCATAGCTGTGGCACCGCAGAAGTGGTGAATGAGTACGACACTCAGGGTGCCAGGAAGTCCTTTGGGCGTAGCTCAGTCGAACAATCTGGTTAATATACTCTGGTGTAGTTGCGCAATCGCGATCTATCAGGTATAATGAGCAAACTTCGTGGTACGCCCCCACGGCGGCCAGGAAAGCGGTCCGCGAACGCATCCACCCATGACTCAAAGCGTGTCCGTACGTGTTGGTGCGACACGACGGCGTCCGGAGGTCTTTCCAGCCGCTATGTTGGGCTGTTTAAAGGCAAGCGGTCGTGTGACGACCATGTCAAGCCAGCACACACGGGCAGCGACGACGCTAAGGTGCTTTTTCAAAGAGAGTCCTCACTTCCGTCAAGACCTCAAACACAGCGCGAGCACAAGCTCCAGACGTACCGCTACGACCAACGCACAGCATGATGGTACCCAAGATCCCCGGCATTCTAGCTACGTTACCCCTACCCTCCCGGCCCTTAAGCCATTTACGATAGTGCTCCGCCCAGCAAATCACTAGAGGGGACGGAGGATGTGCTGTGACTGCTATATGGTACGCACTCTAGTGTTATGTGCCGCTCAGCGTGGTATAGATGCAACAAGCGCGCGCTTTGTGTGGTGTAGCATGCCATTAGAATTAAGATTAGGATGTTGTAAGTAACCGGTGGATCTAGCCTTGCATAATTTGCAGGCTATTGCCCCGAGCGGTTTCTTCTTTGCTAATTAAATGGTGTAGCGTGTCATTAACGCGTATGTCAGTAAATTCTATGTAGTATACGATCTGCATGCGTGTAGGTGTGTCATCGACTCGTCGGATATCAGAGGTAACCGAAATATCATCTATGTGCGGTGCTAGTGTATTGTAGTGCTGTACGAGCCCCTGTACTTACATGCCGGTCTTCTCTATAGTGGCCTCTGAGACAGCACCAAGACCGACACACAGCCGAGAGGTGCCTCTAGTTTCTATGCCTCAACCGGGTGCCACATTAGCCTAAAAAAACTTGAAAACAAGCACACTTATTTTTTCCTCAAAAAGGGGCATTATCCATTTGTGGAAATAACATACTCTACTGAGTGAGAAAAATTTTAACGTATTGTCTGCTGCGATGCCAGGTGCGTCTGACCAAGTGGTCTGCCCACAACGGATCTCTCGTTTTGTTGTGAAGTCGAGTCTGAGGAGCATGACAGTGAGTATACTTAGCTTCACCGTCATTTTGCAATCGTTATGAAAGAGTTTTGTGCAGGACGTGTTATTAAAACGTCACGCGATAACCTGCTCTGGCGTGGGATGCTATATCTATGCGCAATGGTGAGTGCACGGCGCTTAGCTGAAACTGTTAAATACAACTTCTAAAGGTGCAACGTAGCAGCAAAATAAGACACCTAGTGGTCTTCAACCCCTTTAAACAACAAAGACATCACTTGAGTGCTTTGCGTAGTACCCAACTAGTCACGCTGCACACACACAAAAAAAATTAAACCGAAACTGTAGAAAAAATATTCGTAGATAGAATGCTAGCTAGCGCTATATTGTCCAAAGCCTGCATTTCTCATCATTTCTATGGTGGTACAGAGATCGCCGAGCCAGTTTTCTCTCTAGGTATGAAACTTCATGGAATATTGCATAAAGCTCTAGCGCGCAGCGGAAGCACCCCATTTCGCCTGTCTACACTGCGAGAACTATGAAACTGTACAGGCGAAGGTGGGAGCGTAGGTGGCGAGTCTATTGGAACTTCTAGCGATAGTAGAACATCTAAAGGCATGACGTGGCAAAGAAGACAACTAGATCATGACGAGAAGGGGATCACTGGCACCGCTGCGCTGACCCTGCCTGGTTTAAACGGGCAAAGTGAGCCTGGACACAGTAGAGAAAAGAGCCCATGCGCTGCTGTCAAGCCAACACATAGGCGTGTGCAAGAGGGGCGGAGAGTGAGCGCAACCCCCCCCACCCCCCCTTAGTTAGGAAGGATAGGGAGACTACTTGCCCTATACGTTTACGCAGTCAGACCTGTGCGGTCATTGTTTGAAAAGCAGGATTATGACCACGCTGGTTTCTGAAAATCAATGCTGATGAAGGCTCCCTATGTTGCACATCAAGAACTGCTCATTTATAATCTGCACTTCCGCAAAGCCAGGAACCAAAGCCAGGTCATTGTGAGAAACATTTTATCGCTTCATTTGAATCGATTGATAGAATGATATGCGGAATTTGACGTCCCAAAACCACCATATTATTATGAGAGACGCAGTAGTGGAGGGCTCCGGAAATTTCGACCACCTGGGGTTCGTTAACGTGCACCCGAATCTGAGAAAACGGGCCTACAGCATTTCCGCCTCCATTGGAAAGGCAGCCGGGATTCGATTCCGCGACCTGCGAGTCAGCAGCCGAGTACCATAACTACAAGACCACTGCGGCGAGGTGTTCCCACCCCTATGCGGAACCCGGCGCAGAGAGCTGCCTACGACTTGTCGCGGAGGCAGTGCAAAACCACGTCGAGTGCAGAAACCTTTCAAAGTTTGAATATATTGGGGGGGGGGCATCAATACTGTCGGCTGAGAAGAAGAAAATGGCTTTCTAGTCGTCTTAGGGAAATACGTAGGCAACAGCGTGACTTCCCGTTTTCAGGCGCACCAGTGTCAGGAAATTTCGAAGTCGCCATCTTTAGCCACAGCGCGCCCTGATGCCTCTAAAAAAGCACGCAAAACAGAGCGCCGCTGAAGCGATGGGACCCGATTTGACTTATGTGCACTTCTTCACCAAAAACGCTGGTCTGGTGTGCCTTCACGGCACCACCGATCATCCTGCTGTGAAGCCACATATACAGGCAGAATTCTCCACTATTAGAAGTTTGCAGCTCTGGACTGTGACACTTAGCTGCGCTATATACACTTGGTGTAAAAAAAAAAAGATCAACACAAACATGAGAGCAAAATGCTAACAACACGGACTATATGACGTAGTTATTTGTCGTATTTTTATTGGCTTGCAAGCATTTTTTTTTATCACGCCGTTAATTCTTGCGTTATGTTCGGGCAAACGAGCTCAATTGTGATTGTTTTATACGCATGGTTCTCCTTGACGTTAGACTTTACGGGAACTCGAATCCTTCCATGAAGTATATATGCTTTGACAACGACTTGATTAACTCTATCAATAAAGTCGACTAAGAAGAAAAAGTTGACTTTCACCTTCGACTAACAAGGTACCATGTGACCTTTGAATAAATCGAAACGTTGCTGGGGAACTCACGAAAGAAAGTGATCTAAATTTCAGACTTTGAAGATTGTTCACTGTCACTGTACGTTTATTGAAACTATCGTGTTCATAGTCATTGTCAAAGAAGTAGCTTTTTAAAAAAAATGGTCCCTGAAACTGATATGACTTTTTGCTTCGTTTTTATATACAAATTCATTACCCAGCAGGGAAGGTTTGATTGATTGATATGTGGGGTTTAACGTCCCAAAACCACTCTATGATTATGAGAGACGCCGTAGTGGAGGGCTCCGGAAATTTCGACCACCTGGGGTTCTTTAACGTGCACCCAAATCTGAGCACACGGGCCTACAACATTTCCGCCTCCATCGGAAATGCAGCCGCCGCAGCCGGGATTCGAACCCGCGCCCTGCGGGTCAGCAGCCGAGTACCTTAGCCACTAGACCACCGCGGCGGGGCGCAGAGAAGGTTTTTCGAGGGATGAAATATAGCTTCATGGTTGACTCCTTGTAAAGAAAAATTTGGTGCGTTATATACAAAAAAATAGGGTTACGAGGAGCACAGTCTAAATGCAGGGGAGGGGGGGGGGGGGAGTGGTTGTGCGGGAGGCGAGCTCGAAATTAGTTCTCACACAAGTACAAGGTTGCATGCATGTTTTCGCATACAACTTTTCGCATACAAATGCGGCCGCCAAGACCAGTAATCGAACCCACATCGTTCAGCTTAGCAGCAGTACACCTAAGCAACTAAGCCACCATCATGGGGGTAAAAGGTACCCGCTATAACGGCTAGCAATATATACTACAAAATAGAACGTCATGGTGTAGAAAGCGTATGTGCGGCTGAAACATCTGCTAACAAGAGAGGCGCAGGCACTTAACGAAAAATTTTTATTGAATATATGAATTCGTAAGCTCAAGTCGTCTTGAGTATTTGCAGGAGACAAATCTTTCAAGATGGCAGTGTTTCGCACAAATTGTTAAAACAGCTAGCTCATGGTGAACTGCCCACGGCTAAATGAGAAACAAAAAAGACTAGAAAACGAGAAAAAATGACTAAATATTGCACGACAGGTAAAAACAACAACAAAAACGCTTTCACTCGGACGGCTTTAACATAGCCATGTGCAGAAGTGTGCCCCCGCACTCCCCACAGTTCCTGAGATTGCGGCCGTCTTTATGAGGGACATTCCAGCACTCGGTGCAGCGCACCTTGTAACGCCGGTACCTGCGTTGAAAGCAGGAAAAAATACATAGAATCAATTAATTAAGATTGATTTAATTAACGTAATGGTGGTATCCTGAGTTCCGGAGCCGCGAATTCAATTTCTAAGAGGTACGCACTCCCACCGGCTCCCATGGCCGCCAGGTATACAGTTTCTTACTATTTTTGCTCGACGGAACAGTGGTATTGAGATGGTTAAGCTACCATGGAATAATTTTGGGCACTCGGTGGTACATGAACTTTCTAGCCTTCGTACTTGCGGCTTTCAACGCACTTGTGACTCTTTATAGTTTTGTTTTTTTGCTTTTGTTTTGTATAAAAGAATGGCTTGTTGCGAACTTCGTGAGCTGACTTGAATTAGTCACTCTAAAAGGCGAGGGTAGTGAAGTGAGACGGCTGAACCTCGTATTTCGATAAAGCAGCTGTAGACGGAGCCACATGGAGCCGTATGAAAGAACCGGCTAATCCACGTACTGACTAACGTTCTCATACCTACCAAAGGAGAGGTTGTACAGGAACTATAGAGGTTGGTTGAATGGGTGCTATGAACCTCCCCTTTGGGCGATGACCTATAGGCGCCACGAAGCTTGACACAAGAAGATGATATCACCACCTTTCAATGCAGCCTTGTGCCACCTCAATTTGTTTCTTCCTATGGAACGAAAGCTCATAAATTTTCTGCATCTAACAGCAGAAAGTTGGGCTTTGAGGCTGAGAGGCCGGGTACGTGGTCACGTGGAGACCAGCCATGGTGCACACGGCCTTCACGACCATCCACCCGAAAGGCGGACCGGGGAAAGTAAAAGCAGAGCCTGGGAGAAAGGTAACCTTTAATAACGGGTGACTCCCTTGATACAAAGTGCTTCCGTTTATATTGGGGTGCGAATAACGATTTACACTATTTCAGCACAACAGCTTAAAAGACTAAAGTAACGACATGACCACCACGCTACGCTTCCTTCAAAATACTCTCCAGGTGATAATTATATGTAAGGTGCCACGTCGATAGAAGGACTCATGATGATCGTTTATTAACGAGGTAGCAGACGAGAGGAAGGCTGCGCAGGTTGGTGCGCAGTGGTCGCCACAAACATAAACCGAAAATAATGATAGAATGAATGAATAAATGAATGAATGAATAAATGAATGAATGAATAAATGAATGAATACAATAATGGCAGGGAGGTTGTCTAGGCTACGTAGAGTTTGTTTCCTTCCATAATTGGGGGGGGGGGTATAAGGGCGTAAAAATAGAGAGAGGAAGACCATCAGTGCACACATTTCACAACACACACACAGTGCAGGGTTATCACAGGCGGTCGCTCAATTTTGTTGCCTTTATGAACTGCAGGAGCACTCGTGCGGCTTTCTCTGTGTTGATGTGTTGTGAGGCCAGTCTCCCAAGCATATCAAGCGAAAAATATTCAGTGAAATGACGTACCTCTGGGCACACGAACCGCATAACGGCGTCTTTTCTTTGGTGTCTCTCCACCGCAGTGTTTTCTTGGTGTCGCAAGACGCGCATTGTTTATCTGAAAATGAAAATGATGCATGTGCCTTTTATGCATTTGTCTTTCAGACCCAGTGGCACACTTTGGCATATATAACGGCCCATCAAAACTTTCCTCGTTCGGTTATTAAGCAGCTGTGCACATGTTCACAAGTTGGCGCGCGTTTTGTACCATTGCGATGCGCGTCTTTTTCAGTTCCCGGCTGTACCTTGGCCATATTCTAGCTGGAAATTAATCAATTCGAAATGATGCGGATAGCTGAAAATCTTTGCTGCTAGGAAGGTTGAATATTTAAGCTAACATTAAAACTTTCTTTCATCCGCGGTCGTTTATGCATCACTGGGATCAGACCAATTCAATGGGCAATCCATCCAGAAGGGAGCCAGCAACGAGTAAAACTACTTTAGGTTGCACAGACGCTGCTTCCCAATTTGTTTCACCAGTGCGTGAAAAACAACAGCAGCAACAGCTGTTCCGGCAAGCAAAGTCCAGAAGCCCGGTCTTAGTCGGCTATATTTCGGTTTTTCAATTGAAGCTCTAAACCCGAAAGTGCGACTTTCAGGAGCCACGTCAGCACAGTCTTGTTAGAAAGAAAAAAAAAAGAACAAATTCCCGTCTCTGCTGATCGTTACTGCTATCGCCATCGGAAAATATGTATGGCGGTAACCAAGCTTAAATGGCCTGTTTGTTGTAGCTTGGTCGTTACTATATATCATCTAAGTCTGAAATTGTGGCGGCCTGTATTCGTTATAGGCCAGTGCCCATAACGACTTGAGTTCTACAAACCATTTCCTTGCATTCTTCTAGTTTTCACCACTACTCTAAACATTTCTTGCTCATCTCGACTGCTGACCAGTCGAAACTTTCATCCGCTTTGAATCAAAATTCGTATTAAATGGGAACACCTTCTATGGTTTCTATTGAGTTAACATATTGAGATATCATTAGAATGTCTTCACCCCATCAAGTCCTTACTTGCTAGTGAAATGACAATCTCATTGCATAGATGGGGCTATAGGAAGATCAGGTGATGGCAAGACTACGTTTGCGCGGCTATGCCGTGTATGTAGAGAGAGGGGAAATGAAGTTCAACACAAATACCCTCCCCGAAACTCTTACGTTCCATGTGTACACAAAATGCGGTGTAATCAAAATGCGAGGAACAACAACAACAAAACGTGACCATACTCTTCACTACCCCCGAAACTTGGCATTAGCTTTTGTTTCACTGCCCCAGCAGGCCGCGCCACCAGACAGGTCACTGAAATTTTCGTGTTGTAACTCGGCACAGGGCAATGATCCGCTTACAGACAAGCTACTTTAGAAACAACCGCAAACTTTCCCGCTGTAATAAGGGGGCCATACGATGCGCCAGGAGCCTCTTTTGTTTTCACCTATTTGGCCCAAGGAGGCCACTCTTGTTCTGGTGACGAACTCCAGCTCGTCCACGGTCTCATCTCTCTTGGAGTACTTGTGCCGAACAGTCCTTTGTCGCGCCTTTTCGCTGCAATGAAGAAATAATAATGTTGTTGGACACGCCGAGCATTCGCAAGTCGACTGCGACAACCACACTGACTCAGAACAATGAATGTTTTTCATCTGCTAATTAGTGGGTCCACTGCAAAGTAACGACGCGTAAGGAGAAAAACAAAGCCAGTTGAGACTAAAACTTACTTGGCACCAGCAATGTCGTTACCTTCGCTCATTCCTCTATACTTAGGTCACACTTATACGAGAGTTAAGACAAATAATGTTCCCGGTATCTGCCTTTGCTTCATTTTTTGTTGGTTTTGGTAGGTTAATTGTGACTGACAAAAGAAGCGAACCCTCGGTGAATTTCGCTTTTCTCATTTCGTCATCTTAAGCCTGTTCCACATGCAAGCGACTGAACAGTGGTGGTCGCGGCGATGAGCGACAGAAGGACGCGCAGACACGGGTTCGTTTCACACCATGGTTTCACATGCATCGCGTTAGCGCGGCGCGCCCTTCTGCAATGCGCCACGATTGTTGTCGTAAGCGCCAGTCCCACGGGTTTTCTTACTCCGAGTTCGCTTGTTTTAGTGCGCTTAGGCTGCGAGTCGCACCAGACCTCGCTGCTCAATTTTTACGCCCTTAAAGTTTTAATAATGCAGGGAGAAAGAGAATAAAATGAGGGAAAGGCAGGTAAGTTAACCAGAAATTGGGACATACGGTTTGCTACCCTGCACTAAGGGAGTGTGGAATGGGGACGAAAGATGGGAAAGAAAGTGAAGAGCAAAATAGATGCGCAAAAAAGGAACTCGGAAGACAGCGAGGTTGCTATAGCCTATTTAATAGGCCACTAAACCACGCAAAGAGTTCAGTAAAGCCTTAACTGATTTTTTATGCGAAGACAGATTATGTCGGCTTTCTAGCCATGACGTTTCTGACACTGGTCTGTCGTCAAGGCGGGCTAACGCAGCAGCTAGCGGCTGTCTTTGCCCGCTGTAGCGAGGGCAGTGACAGAGAACGTGCTTTACCGTTTGATCGCTGCCACAATCAGTGTCAGAGTGCAATTAAACAACTACAACAGTCACGTTCATTTGACTTCGATCTTTTCACCATGCAAGTCTTGTTGCACATTCGTATACACGTCACCCGATAAAAGCAAAATGAAATGGTTTTTTATAGTTTACGGGGCTGGCTTTTGCTCTCGAATGCCGCAAAGCGGTGGTGCTCAGTCTTCGCCTGCAACCGAATGAAAGCGGCCCAGTCTACGATTTCGTGGTTGTGCAAAGGAGATCGTCTCTCCTTTTGCCTTTGGGCATGCCAGCAAATATACGGTGCCATTTGATGCCAATGGGGTACGTGACCATTCAGAGGAATAGTGAACTATTCGAACGCGCCGCGTTTTAGTAAACAAAACAGCAACATATGTGCTGCCAACCACCACAAGTGCGGAGTGCAATATGGTCCCCCAAGCAGGACCTATATGTTGATGCCCCGGTTCAATAAAAATACAAAAGAACAAAATGACACGTGCGAACGATTTGTCGGCTTTGATGGAAGTGCCGGCGAGAACAACAACAACAAAAAATAACAGCGCTTTTTACACCGCCATCTCGTTGCAACGAGTGCATCTGCTAAAGGCCGTTCCACGCGCTGCCCGCACAGCCGCAACGCACGTGCCGGGCGGGACTCCTGCCGCACGCAAGCGGGGGACACATAAGCCAATTGGCGACGCTCTTTTACCTTCCGCTTGCGCGCGACAGGTGTGCCGGCATGTACGTTGTCGCTTTGCAGCTAGCGCATGGAAGAGAGCGTGTTCCACGCGCCGGCTCCTCGTTTCCGCCAAAGTAGGTCCACCCCTGTAGTCACGTGCTCCTCAGGTAACAGTTCCCCCATTGGTTGACCTTTGCCTGACGCTCTGCCGCAAGCGAATTTTTCCAACTCTGGCTAGGGTACGGTGCACTGCAGCTATGATCTCTATACTTTGGCGATATCGATGACGCTCTAAAGGCCTATTTTGGGCTCGTGCGACCATAATTCCATCCGACCACATTTCCTGTAAATACACTAGAGGGAACTCTGACGCCAGTGTTTATGGGAGCTGAACGCACGGCGCTTCAGCGAGCATAAGAATGGTGGGTATAGTACACATTTTTGTCTTATCTTCGTACTTTCGGCTACGTTTGGCTTCGCGTGGCTTGGAACTGCTTTGTTAAGAGACGATAATCAGCAAAGGTTCAGCAGTTACGCTACACCACCGTAACCTTTTAGTCTCACCAATTGGAATCCGCTCATAAAGTTTACAACTATCCGTTCTTTCATTCGAAGCAAAACCAAAACATGACAAAATTACGCCATCTCCCGCTAAAGAGTGCAGATAGGTTTGCGAAAGGCTGACCTATAGAAGCGACTGGGCAGAGACGCGACGGCCGGGTTCGTCGACTCTCCGACATAGCGCAGAGATGACACTCGAGGCAGGTCGTCAACAAACACGGGTTTATTGACCCAAGATACAGCACAGTGAGACAATCACGGGATTGCGTACCAGCAGAGCAACTCCCCAAGACCGATCAAGTACACGATCCTGCGGCGCCGTGGCTACCGCACAAAGGCGAACGGCTGAATCGCGTGAACGAGAAGTCGCCCGCATAAAAGAGCATGACTTTCTCTACTGCAGGCGTGCGAGCATCTCCCAAGCGCTCGAGCGCCGGGCATTATCAAGCCCCATGGTTGTCCCCTGCGGCGAATGAGGTGGAGTGCGGTGACGTGTACTTGCCTAGCATGAACAGGCGTAGCATGTCCGGGGATGCCGGACTGCAAGCCACCGACGTCTGATGCGCGCTAGTCGACAGATCGCGCGGCGAATCCAGGGCAGCCATCCTGCCGCGATTACGGCGATTTTCAGCCACTCGGCCACGCGGGCTAGCTGGCACACGCTAGCCGAGAAACGAGGCACCATAGGGGAACCATGGCTGTGTTCCAATTCTTTGACAGCACGTTGACAGTCTACGAAGACTGCTTAGAAGACAGCGTGGAGCCCACGCTGTCCGAAAAATGGAACACATTTAGACGGCTTTCACGTGACGATTCGCCACCTCGCGTTGAGAAGAAAAAGCTAAAGTAAGCAAACGTAACAGTTGTAATTTCTGGCTTATTTCGTTTTGAAATAAAAAACAAATAAACGTTACTCACATTGAGCGTCTGGGAAAGCGTCTGCTTGTGGGCAGACGATCGTTCCGGCGAGATTTGATCTATCTGAGCGATTCACTGAGCCGCCATCTTGTTTAGACAGCAGTGTAGCCTGTATCGTATTTGTCTACGATGCGGTCTTCTCGGAGCTGTCTATGTTGCCGGCAACGTGAGAATTGGAATGGGACTTAAGATGGCCGCCGTCCATCAGCTGCCTATTAAGCTGTCTACGGTGAGTATTGGAACACTCAACATGTGTAGATGCGAAGCAGCAGGCGCTCACTGGCGGCGCTGTTGACACTGATCGTGGCATTGCGCAGGATAGAAACATTGGGAAACGCAAAGCACGCAGTGATAGACCAGTGTTTCCTACTGGAACATGCCAATCACTGCTAATGGGCAATGAGAGCTCATATTGGACAAAAAGACCCGCAGTCCGCTTGTAGATCATGTGCACGCCGCGAATTTTTATTGTTCAACAACGCACAGCAGGAATCTCCCACCGGCACTGCTAAAAGGTAATGAGAGACAGAAGGCTCAGATTGGACACAGAGACTCGCAGTCCGCTTTCAGATAACGCGCAAGCTGCGAATTTTCATTGTTCAACAACTCAGAGAAGAAATCTCCCACTACCTTGGATGTCAAGATCCAGTGCTGATCTAGTTGGGGCTCTGCCCATAGAACCAAAGCCAGCCAAGTCTCAGGGAGAAGTCGAGCAGAGTAGCCGGAGCTGATAACAGGAACGTTTATTTACAGTATTCGCATAATGAAGGTAGCGTGATTATACATGATTGATGCTAGCATCATGGAAGCTCTCGATGAAAGTTTGATAGCAGCTTCTAGGAGCTCTCGACGCTCACGTTTTAAGCCCTGTTCTTCCCAAGATTTCCTGCAGGAGAAAATAATTGAGGCCAGGACAGTCAAATAAAATTGTCGTCTTCATCTACGCTCCCACAATGAGAATGTCAAACACCGCCTCCTTCTGAACCTATGAAAGAGGGTAGAGGCACGCCAACTTCATCGCATGGCGAGGGAGAAACACAACACTGGACACAATGCTATCATACGCACAGCCCAGCGCAGTGCAACAACGCTGTGTCCCTCATGCAGATCAACTGTGTTGGTGCCGCGTTGACTCATCAATTGGGTCGGCGGTGCCGGACAGGCCACGGCTTGTGGGAAACGAAGAGATGAATGTACCATGGAATGGGGGAAACGCAGTTGAAGATGGACCCCAGGAGGTTGCATCATTGTCTGGTGCACCTGATGACTAACAAAGCAGTTCAGAGATGACCACCCTTTCTAAAACGCTTCGACTGCAAATAACCCTTCCTAGGCCGTCAGTGGGTCGTGCATGTTCAAAAAGTTTTTTACGAGGGGATCCGACTTGGTGACTTTAGTGTTGTTGCCGCTTTTGGTGCACCTCTCTGGGAGTGCTGACCCGGAACAAATCAGAGTAGGCTTTGTCTCAATCGTCTCACGCGTCCAAGCAGCGCCAAGCCATGGAGGCCGATCATAACAGTGCCTACATATTCGCAACTTTCACCGAGGGTGGCGTCGCCATGCGGCATCCGTCATAACTGTCGTTTGGGACATGCCCACGCAGCCAGCCTATGCCATCGTTCAGTCAGCCTCACTTTGCTGGTTCGCTGGTGCTTTATATTTTGTCACTGGCAATTTCTACTACAGTTATTCTGAATTCAGCAGTGAGCTACCGAAGTCGGACAGGTACTGCGAATCATACGTAGAGCAAAGATTCACTCTTTATTGTTTGCTTGCTTAGCTAGAAGAATCACAAAATATGTCGGATGCCGCTGTGCAGACGCCGTGCTGTCAAAGGCGAGGTTTCCTGCTTCGCACGATCACGGCCACTCAATCTTCCCAGGCCGTGGCACCAGCAACGTTCACAAAGCTGTACGTGCATTCCTTCACGCCGCAGCAGACGATGTGCCCGGCGTTCATAACTTTTCTACAATATACGCCGCACGCGCGTTTCTCAACATGCAGTTTGGGATATAATACATGCTACAGTCAATGACCTGCTCAGAAAAGCCTCGCCAACACGGTGACGTCAGCCAAAAATACTACACAGTTCGAAGTGACGGGCACACCAGTGGCGGCTGCCGGCGCGCCGGCTCCACGGTCCCCCAAATGACAGCTATGTTGGGTAGAGTTACTGTATATGCTACCTTTAGGTACCTAAAGGTAGCATATACAGTAACTCTAATGTTGGGCTTGCACTAGCGCCCTCTCTAGGCGGTGAAAGTTGCGAATACGGGTTAGCCAGTGAATGGTTGGGCAGTGCGAGCAGCTAGCCTTTTTCAATAAACTCGCTAGCAGTCGCTGCCTGCGTAGGCGTTGCGAGGCGAGAGAGGGTAGAAGCGTAGCAGAGAAGAGAAGGGAGAGGACGCGCAGTAAGGGCGGTCACGCCGCACACCAGATTGAACCCCGCTTTAAAAGGCTTCGCGCCTAATAAACAAAGCCACAAGTGCGTTTGAAGCCCGCAAGCGGCAAGACTATGCATGTTGGTGTATTACCAATCATTCCCATGGTGGCTGAACAATGACAGCGCCAGAGTTCCTTCTAGTTAATTTTAGGAAATTCAATGCTAGTGATGGCTGCCGCTCCGCACTTGGGGCAAAATCACTCGCATGTGACACAGGCCTTAGCTTCGCTGTATATCAGAAGAAAAAACGAAGGAGAAGCTTTCTTTTTAAATTTCTCGCCGAAACCTAAGCATCTGAATGTCGGCAGTGTGAAGCCACCAGTTTCAGTGTTTCTTTTTGGATTTTCGCCACCTTGTTTAATAAGTTTTCAGAACACTGCTACGTCTATTTGACTCTCTTATAGCATAACGTAACTCATTTGCCACTCATAGAGAATTACGCAGGCTCTCAAAATCCGTGACGTAACAGCGAGTTGGTGCAGAGGACCTCAAGGTGTCGTTGCGCCCTGTCTTTTTCTTTCAGCACTTACTGAAAGGCTCGTGTAAGTGTTCCCGCAAGAGAAACCATTTTTATTCCTCACAAGAAGACACGCATACTTCGGATTCAACTCATCGCTGTACGACAATACCGCGTGACGGTACACTGGAATTGTGAATGCGGTGAGCAGTGAAGTAGACAAGAGTGGGAAGGGGAGCTCGAACGCCTCCCCAAAAACATTTAATTTTTCCCGTCTATATATGCCCGCACACACACTCAAGCACATGCATTAAAGGCGGTACACGAAACTCCTCTCCCTCCTTCAACCACAAACAAATCTCTGGATATTCTAACGACAGTGATTGGATACATATGAAGCACTCCGCGGAAGCAATTGTGGTCATCATTACAAGCCCAGCCTGGAATAACTGTTAAGGCTTTCCGATTTGTCTTACATTCTGGACCAAGAGGTCCTTCATAAGAACCGAACAGAACAGGGCGCGATTAGTTCGCGGATACTTATCGAGATATAAACCACTGCATGCTGTCGCGGTAAATGTAACCTTTTAACCAGTGATGTCATGATACCATTTGGATGCTCATGCATTTCATTCATCCGTTCAGCCAAAAATGAAGCCCTCGCTTTCATCAATGTGCATACGCTGGCTTCGCGCAGATTTTGTTTCTGTCTTAATGGCGGATAAGTGGTCATGAAAAACGATGAAATTTTGAGAATGCTTTTCATCCTATAGCGATAAGTAAGCCATCTCACCAGTGGTAACGTTGCATCTTGAGCTTCAGTTTTCCCCTGATCAGCATGAACCGCATGTGCACTGCAGTTCCTTCGATGTCAGAAGACCCGATGGCGGTGGACACTTTTCGCGGAACTGCCTTCTTACGTCGACCGCATCCCCAAGTCTCCGCCGCACTTGAGGGATGTACTTTGGGCGAAATGTTCGAGCCCCCCTCTTCGTCTAGTTGGCCAGACATCGCGCGATGATGCCGAGGCGCTTTCAGTCGGTGGGTGCGTACTTGAAGCGGCGGGAAAACGATCGCTGCAAGAGGCCACCTGCACTTACAAAAATGCTTAGTAACGATAAGTTCACTATTTAAAGGCGATTGTTACTAGAACCTACAAACGCTGAAGAAACTGTCTACCAACTGTATTTATACTGCTTTACCAACAATCTGCCAACATTCTGGCTGCAATTGGCCACCAACTTTGAACAAAATCATTTTCATAGGCTGTCTGGTGACCACGTAGGAACACCCTAACAACAACGTTCAACAGACGCTCTAGTGACATTCTCTCGCAAGAAAGACTGTAATAGGTTGTCTGGTGACCACGCAGTAATGCCGTATCAACAATGTACATCAGACGCTCCAGTAACATTCTCTCATTAGAAAGACTGTACGTGAGCAGTCTGTTAACTATCTAGTAACCTGTGTTTTAATACAGTCTTTTAACTGTTAGTCACAACCGTTCTATTGAAGCATGCTCGTAGACGCTCTGTAAACAGTTTTTTGGTACGTCTCTGTGGTTTAGCGTCCAACAGCGACTCATGACGCCGCATGGGGGGCTCTGTATAACATCGTCCAATTGGCGTGACTCTTGCATTTCTTCTCCACCAAAATGCGACCACCTCGTACAAAGTCTTTCCGATCGACAGTCAAGTGCCGTGAACGCAAAGTCCCCACGGAGGTTACGAGCACTGCCTACCGACCCATGCCTTTCAGCAACATGCGTATGTGCATGTTTGTGAACGAGTTTCTATAGTAGAAGCCAACGCAATCTGGAAAATGCGTTAGCAGGGAACAAAATGTACGAAAGGTTGCACTCAATATCTTCGCTCAAAATACTGGACACAAGTTGCTTGAAAACTATTCACGTTCATTAATAGTGACACAATTTACCTACCGAACACGCAAAGGAACATTAAATGAGCAGAATTTGAACGCACTTGCAATTTACAGATTATTGTGAACAAGTGAATTAATATTAAAAGTCAGACACCATTGATAGTACAGTAAACTGATATATGAACCATTGACAAAGCGCATTACTAATAATAAATTAAGATATTACAGTAGAATTACATTTATTCAAATGATCTCGCTACATCTACATAAAGAATTTAAAGCTCAATTTTAGAAATAACGCTGGTTATAAAACACCATCTGAAATAAAGCGTTTGGCCAGCTATACAGTGGATGAGATGTCTCACCTCCGTAGCCTAAACTATGACATGATACCGCAGGTGAAAATAAAAAGTACTCTCTAGACATAATCGAGGCACCAACACGCACTTCTAAGGTCGAGATGTTATTCTAACGAACATAAACAATCCCGGCAATCGTGCATGAAAATTTACAACGTGTAATCATCCGATCGGTAAGAGAATGAAAAAATGAGAGCGAATAAAAACGTAAGCACACCATAATGGCAGAATAAACAAGAAAAGGTGGCCAATAACAATGTGTAGAAAAGATTGGATAAGGTATTAAAAGTCCGGTGAGACGTATGAGCTCTCAACGCGTGGACTTATCTGTTACGTGCGATTGGTGTGCCTACTTCGAAGCAGGAGGCTGCTGATGGCTCGTTGTGATTATGAAACAAGTGGCTGACTCTTGCGACATGCCAATGTTTCTGCCGGCGGAATTCCCATGGTAGTTTTACTTAACCGTGCGTCTACTCATGTCCGCCCCAAGAGGCCGTGATCTCTCCGTTCCTGTTCAACCTCTCTATGCGCGCTCTGTCGCAACAACTCTCACAGATCGACGGCATCAGTCACGCCTTCTACGCAGACGACATCACCGTCTGGTGTACTAGCGGCAGTGACGGCCATAGCGAGGAGCGACTGCAAGACGCAGTAAACATGATACAAATATTCTTACGGCAGGCCGGTCCTTCGCTATCAGCAGAGAAATCAGAATTACTTCTATACCGCCCGAAATACAAGGCGCACAGAGACGCATACGCGGGGATCAATGTCCTGACGGCGGATGGTACACTCATCCCCACGGTGGACCAAGTTCGCATACTAGACATCGTGATTCAGGCCAACGGCCATAATGACGTGAGTATTTCTCATATTTCCAGGAAGGCCGAAGCAATGGCTAAATTAATTAACAGAGTAGCTAACAGGCATGGTGGACCATCTGAGGAGAATCTCCGCAGACTGTTTCACGCTTTCCTCATGAGCCACATCAACTATGTGGCTCCCGCCCACCTGTGGCAAAAAGGGGACATACGCCGTCTCGACGTGGTCATCCGCCGGTCCGTTAAACAGGTGCTCGGGTTACCTGGCAGCACCCGTACGGTCAAGCTCAATGAGCTAGGCATTCATAACACATTCAACGAAATCATAGAAGCTCAAAAAGTATCTCAAATTGTAAGGCTGTCTTCCACTGCAGCTGGGCGACGGTTACTAGCCCACCTCAGGCTCAAATCTCCCGTATCCCAAGAATGTCCGCAGCAGCTCCCCGAAGACCTGCGCGCAAAATTAACAGTGTCCCCGATACCCCGTAACATGCATCTCACACATAACGTTGGGAGACGTCAGGCACGGGTGCGAGCCCTACTCAGTACTGCAGCCGCTATGGAGGATAACGTGGCCTTCGTAGACGCAGCGAAGTACAGCTCTACGGACCACTTTGTCTCGGTGGCTACAACACTCAAAGGCGAACACTTGTCGTCTATGACTTTATTAAATTCAAACGCTGATCGCGCCGAGCAGGCCGCTGTGGCACTAGCTCTCGCTGCCACCGATCGCACGCCATTTACACGGATTCGCGCGCAGCCGCATGGGCCTTCATGACGGGCTCAGTTTGTCGGGAAGCCGCGCGCGTTCTCTCTGCTGCCAATTGGTCAGGCAAAAAGCACATAATCTGGTTCCCGGAACATGTTGGCCGACACGTACATGGAACCATCCTTAATGCAAAGGAGTTGGCTCACTCCCGGGCGCGAGGTCTCACATTCCACGCCGGGGAGAACTTCTCGAAGGCTGAGGACATCACTTGTTTCTTCAGAGACCCGTTGCTAACATTTAATGAAATTTGCAAACACTACCAGTTGGAGCGGCGGAAATTCCCACTCCCGCACCGACACTTAACAAGACCTCAGTCCATAACTCTACGACTCTTACAGACGGAGGCGTATGCATCACCTCTAACTTGCTCTAAATACATAGATGCCATAGATCCGGGGTGCCCACGCTGTGGTCATCCCAAATGTACTCTCCAACACATGCTGTGGCAATGCCCTGCGTTGCGCGAGAGCAGCGAGTCTCCCTCTACGGAGGCGGACTGGACCTGTCTTCTCACAAGCCATGACAAAAGAGACCAGCTTAGGGTCATCTAGAGGGCCCACGACATAGCCGTGGAGTTTAACCTCCCCGTCCCGTCGTGGGAGTGGCCCACCAGTGTTGCCCCCTATGGGTGATTGAGCGCCGCCTCCGGATATTAATAAAGTCCTTTGCCTGCCTGCCTGCCTGCCTGCCTGCCTCATGTCCGCAAGCGCCCACAATGGAAGAATTATGCCGTGCGTTGTGAAATGGTGAGACGCTCTTGCGGCAGCAGCGGCCCAGGTCGCAGGGAGTGCACAACCTTGTGTGGATTGCACGAGGAAACTCGTGCTCGTCTTTCGTTGCAATCGCGGCACGCAAAACAGCCCTAAACCCGCCGTTGCCCGCGAGTTTCCTACTATTGACAGACAGTCGCGATCTAAATATTAATTGTCGAAAGGAATCTACAGCGAAAAAAAAGAAAAGGTCTCTGACTTCTGGCACCCACACGAACCGTTCAGTAAAACGGCGGATGTCAACAAAACACACAGGCACAGCGAGCGGATCACATATTAACCATACGGAAATGCTAGAGCTGCAGGGGAAATACGAAGTCTGGCAACAAACTTTTTCAAAGACGCGCGCACGGCGAACCTTGCCGCAGCCCGCCCCGCCGTGCGATCGCTTACCTCATTCAAACATACCTGCTCTGTTCATGGACCAACACGTTGGCGACGCTGTCGTCTTCCAGCGCGAAAGCTCCGTCGTGAATGGGGAGAAGTTCCCACTCACCAATTGCTTGCTTTGCAGAAACCTTGGTCAGCACGTCGTGACAACAGCGGCGTCGACGAATTCACAGACGACGATTTCAAACACGCTCCACGTGGTTTGCGTTCGTTTACGTCGCGTCTTCTGCATGAAATTCAACATACTACGAGTTGAGGTGTATCACGCATAATCAAGCCCCTAATGATATCGACATAGAAACCTAAGACGAAAGATAAATCCCAATAACGCGCCTGTCACGAACGCGAACGCTCGGATTCGCCCAAGCATGAATTTAAAACAATACAGAAAGATATTAAGGAGGTACTACAGTCGCTGGAGTGCTAACACTAGTTGCACTGACGGAACGTCAGAAGATGACAGTATTGTGCTTATATTCTAGGCAATATATTAACCTTTTTTCGGCGAGCGCGTTGCTGGCGAGAACTGTGAAACAGTGCGTCTTTGCTCTCTTTTTTTCAGTGGCAGGAGGAACCCTCTCTTCAGTCACGGCCTGGCTAAACTGCACCTGCGCGTTCCCTTCTTACGACCACCACAAAGGGTGTAGTACACGCCTTTCGCCACTCCTTTGAGGCGGGCGCTGCAAACCTGCTAATATAGCAGAGGTGTGCGCCGAGGTAAAGTGTTCACTACAGCAAGGTAAAGTGTTCCCTATAGAACACTATAGCCGAGGCGATTTCGACCGGCGGCGGCGTGAAGGTCGTCCGGAGTCGGCGGTGGCGGCGTTGTCGGCGCACGCCGGTTTTTTTATCGGCGGCGGCGCGCGGCCAATTTTCGTCGTCGGCGGCGGCGCTAGTGGCGCAGAAACCGAAACTGAAAATTAAAAAGGCTCTTCGGCCCCAGGTTACTGAATAAGTTGAAATTCAGGGATTTTCATCCAAATAGCATAAATGACACTACACACATGTGTCGACACCCCGATGAATGCAAAGCGTTTTGTAAAATAGTTTTTTATTTCGCTTTCATGAAAAAATAACGCGTATTTCAATCTTTGTCCATGTTCTCCCGTAAATGTGCATCACTTTGCTTTTTTTAACTTAAGATGCATCACTTTGTTGCTGTTGTTGGCTACGTGATACTTCATGAAACCTTGTTTCATTGAACAATGAGCAAGCAGTGACGCACGTCACTCATTTCGCTTTTTCCGAATCCGATCTTACTTTTACATTGTACGCTGCACAAAAAAAGAAGCACATCTGCTTCGAGTTTTCTTATTACGTTTGCATGAAACCTCTTTTTTGAGTATCTGTCATGCTTTGAATGTAACTTTCCTTCAAACGAATCAAAATACCTACTTTTCACAATGTGAGAATGTTTTATGCAGCGGCATAGGATGCGGAAGGAAACAAATTTGCGCATTTATTCAACTAGTTCTCAGCGCGGTGTTCAATAAATGAAGTGTAGACATGGGCGTGGGCGAGGCGGGTGGTGCAAAAAGGACACTTGAACCCTTCAAGCTCCACCAGCACTTGCTACCCACTCTAGCGACACCAACACGACCCGCTTCCTCATCCGTGATGCAAGTTGAAAGAAGGGTTTGCATCCCCTCAAGACAAAAACCTGTCCATGGTCATATGTGCAGATGAGAGCAAATGCAATATTTGCCCAGATACACAGCGCATACTGGTCACGAGCTGGGCGTCCGTTGAACACGCCTGCAGAGAACGTTGACTCCCCGATCCCTTGGTGTTTAGTCAGGGGAGGGGGACACCCCTTGCAAGTGGGCCCCATAAAAATTTCTCTTAAAAACGTCACAAATAAGAAGGGTTGATAAGTATGTGTAAAACGTTTAACTTTTCAATGCTTTTTTGTAGCGTGCACACGTGTTCAATACCCATCAGATGTGTGAGAAATCGAAATAGCAACTGCCCCTCTCGGCTTGTTCCGGAAAATAATCAATAAAACAATGCAATTACGAGTGCTGGGAACCTATGTTCTTTTGTATATTTGATTTCTAGGCATGATTTGAATTCTTATATAAACAAAAATAAAACCTGTAACATATTAAAAAAGGCTGCTATTGCAAGATGTGTGTTGCATGACGTGATTTTTCTAGACTTACGTCTCTGCAAGGCACATCTGGTGTCACAAACTTGCAAGTGTCCCCCCTTTTCCCCACGACATCTCCCGATCCACCCCCCCCCCCCTCTCTAATAAAAAGGCACCAATGTAGGCCTCAGGGATTGCCTACTGGCGGGCCATTCCGGTGGCTAGGACCAACAGTGCCGATTTCGACTTGCTTTATTGGAGGTGCTGAAGGATCAAGAAAAGGCCGATATTTGTAAATTTCTTGAGAGTTCAATGATAGTTTCTTCGTGAATACCGTGGATTATTGGACCTCACTTTGTGTATAATGCTCCAATAAAAAAAATGGTTTCATCCTGTGTCACTGCAGAGTCAGAAGCCATCACATGTGCAGGCATCATTAAGCTTCTATATAACATTGCTAAGGTTCAGTACATTTGTACAAATAATTCTCGTTAATTGAACATTTGGAGTATAATCATTGCTTGGGTTAGTATGTGTGAAACATAAATTTGAGATTTAAAAATTATGATTGTGGGTTTCTGCAGCAAAGACACATTGATTAAAACTGATGACTCCGGAGCTACGGCAGAGGTAACATTCGTTATGTTTTTTTTTGGTTACGGTAACGGTAATGCGTTACCTTTTTTATATATCTATATAACGTGGAGCCGTGAAACGTTCCCCTTTTTCTTATTTGAGTAACGAGTGAGGCATTCAGTTACTTTTTACTGTAACGGATACATCACTAAATAGACTTACAGGAGTGATGTCGGCCCACACCGTCAGTTGTTGCGGTCTATAGGCTGGCTGTAAACATTACATGGATATATTACTTTCGCCCAGCACGTGATAGGGAAGGGTCACTCGACCATTGAGGATCTCGACATTTGAGAAATACACAACAGCTTCTTAATGATATGCATATCATCCCACCGAAGCGTGCACTTCGTTTCGTTAAAATTTACAGTCAACGTGAGTGCTGTCTTCACGCCGTATGTTTTAGGTAGAAATTTAGCCTACTCAGTGCTTGTTAAATGATGGCAGCCCAACATTTTTACGTGGCCCTGGATACAGCAGTTGCCTTGACTTGGCTTTTGTTTCTCGAGGTCTCGTCAGATGTGCCGGATGGTTTGCGGACATAGAAACACATGGGAGCGACTACACCCCCACATATGTCAAGATCAGAGGATTATCACCTTGCAAGGTACGCGAAACTATCCAAAGAATGGACTGGACCAAGTTTGAATCTTTCATGGAAGAACGCTGTCAAGAGAACACCTCATTTGACTTAGAAGAGGTGATCAAGTCCACAGTGCAAGACACAGTGTGCACCCTCACATCCTCTTCGAGAGTAACCGCATTTGATGTGGAATTAAAACGACTTCGGGCTCTCCGACGGCGTGCGGAACGAAGGTACCGACGCACGAAAGCAATCGACGATTTACGAATCGCTAGACGTCTTCAGAAGAAGATACAACGCCACATAGACAAGCTAGAGTCACAACGTCGGGCAGCCTTCTGCGATTCGTTAGATCCTCGCAAGCCTTTATCACACTTGTGGAGGACGATAAGAGTGCTCCAGACAGCTCCCATTCAGCGGTCTCCATTCAAGGCTCTAGCCCTCTCTCAACAGAGATCGGAGGTCGACGTGGCAGAATAGTTCTGTGCCAACTTATCTGGTCAACTCACAGATCCCAACATCTTCACGCTCTCACGTGGTGGCACGACATCCCACGATAACCACATGGACCAATTTTTTTCTATTCATGAACCTAAAGCAGCACTGGCTTTGTGTAGACGGACATCAGCACCCGGGCCTGATGGATTATCATACAGCGCACTGTGTCACCTTGGTGAGTGTGCGAGGACTGCCCTCCTCGAGATATACAACGATTCGCGGCGAGAGGGCACCCTCCCAGTTAACTGGAAGACCAGCCGTTTGGTTCAATTACTGAAGCCTGGCAAGTCACCATTGGTGCTCACATCATACCGCTCGATTGCACTGGCTAGTTGCTTGGGCAAAGTGATGGAGAGGATGGTACTTGGACGGCTAGAATGATTCCTGGAGCATCACAACATCTACCCGGACGCTATGACGGGATTTCGCCGTGGCCGGTCATCAATTGATAGCGTCATAGACCTGGTCAGCTACGTGCAACACGAAAAAGGCCGTAAGCGTCTCTGCGCTTCTTTATTTCTTGATGTTAAAGGGGCGTACGATAACGTCACACATGAAGCTGTCCTCACCGCTCTCAAGGAGGTAGGAGTGGGTGGTCGGATGTTTCAGTGGCTACGCAGCTATCTCTCTGAGCGATCCTTTTTCGTGAGAACTGAGGATGGTGACACTTCGCTGCATTACAACCACCGTGGTGTTCCCCAGGGGGGCATACGTAGCCCTGTATTATTCAACCTGACGCTAATAGCTCTCAATGAGCATCTGCCAAGTGCTGTCAGATTGTCAATGTAAGCGGACGACATCTGCGTTTGGACGTCTGCAGTAACACGTCTACAGCTGCGAGCGCGAATTCAGAGAGCTGCCACTCAAGTTGCTATTTACCTCCGTCAACGAGGTCTGAAAATTTCCTCTGAGAAATGTGCACTAGTGGCATTTACGCGCAAACCAATGCAGAACTACAGCGTTGTGATAAACAGCGAAAGGATACGTCACCTCCGATCATACAAGTTCCTAGGTGTTATAATTGACAGAGATCTTTCATGGAGCTCACATGTATCATATATGAAAAGGCGATTGACAGGCATCTGTCATTTGTTCAAGTTCTTCGCTGGAAAGAACTGGGGAATGTCCACAACTGCTATGTTGCGACTATACAGGATTCTTTTCCTTGGATTCCTTCGGTACAGCATACCTGTGTTAACCAACGCAAGTAAAACAAGCATACGAATGCTTCAAAGTGTCCAGGCTCAAGCACTCCGGATATGTTTAGGCTTGCCCCAAAGTGCGTCAACAGCGGCAACTATCGCAATCACAAGGGACAACCTCATCAAGACCCACATTAGTGTGGAAGTGCTGAGGATACATATACGACACCTTGCTCGAACCTCTCGACATCACCTAGCCTCTCTACCAGTGGTCCGACCATGCACATCTTACTGCAAAACAGTGACCGCACATGGTGAGTCGATCCCAACTTCGTTCTCTCCTGCCGCTAGACCTTTGACTCCGCCATGGTGCCTCGCTCAACCAATGATTAATTTTAACATACCTGGCATCCAGAAAAAGGCCAATTTGTCGTCACCAGCTCTTAAACAGCTCACACTACTTCTCTTGTATGCAAAATATCAAGACTCCATGCATATATACACTGACGGATCGGTTCAGCCGGACAGCTCTACAGGAGCAGTAGTGATAAGGTTGGCCAGTAGTGATCGTGGCCAAGGTTGGCCATGACAATTAAATTCAAGACATTTCACGCAACAACATCAACGGCAGCAGAATTGGCAGCACTTCGTGCCGCGTTGCAGTTTGTAGTTGATCAACCTACACGAAAGTGGACCATTTTCTGCGACTCGAAGGCGGCACTGCCGTGTCTACTATCAGCCTTACGTCGTGGACCACACGAGCAGCTGGTACTAGAGATAGCAGAGGTTATACACCACCTGACTGAGAAAGGGCCCCAAATTACATTTCAGTGGTTGCGCAGTCACTGCGGAATCATCGGCAATGAACGGGCCGATCAAGCTGCCCGCTCAGCCCACACAGAAGATCATAAACTGCGACTACCACTTTCTAGGACAGATGCTGCACGAAAGCTCCGCAGGCTTGCTCGCCAGCAAACCATATCACAATGGAATCAGCCACACTTCAAGCATGCCCGACTGTACTCACTTGACCCTACACTGCGTCTTCAAGTCCCGTCAAGGCTTTGCCGAGCAGACCAGACCCTGTTATGTAGGCTGTGGTTGGGCGTTGCGTTTACCAACGCCTACGCTTTCCGCATTGGGATGGCCGACACCGCAGCCTGTGGCCACTGTGGCAAAGATGAAACAATTCAACATATTCTTTGTGAGTGCCTAGCGTATAGTAAACAACGACTATGCCTTCACAAAGAACTCAACAAATTAGATGATCAACCTCTGTCGGAGCAGGAAATTCTGCAGTATCGTCAGGATGCGACTTCACAGAAGGCCCTGAAGGCGCTACTGCACTTTTTGCGATCGACCGGCCTTACTGAACGGTTGTAGCTGGACGCCCTTCCTGTGTGTTTTCGTTTTTTTTATGAGTGCGCGTGCGTTTTTTTCTCTCTCTCTATCTACCCCCTCTTTCTTACCCCTACTTCCCCGTCCCCAGTGCTGGGTAGCAAACCAGATGCTAATATCTGGTTAACCTCCCGGCCTTTCCTTTCTCACTCTCTCTCTTTCTCTCTCTTAGCCTACTCAAAATACCTAAAGACGTCGATCCACCTTGCAACGCGTGGCCACCCGCTGACGGTTCTGTATGAAAATGGCATCCACAGTGAAACATGTTGCATCTGCTGAAATTTTATCGCAACATTATTATACTGCCACGCTCGCTTGTATTTTTATGTCACTGTCTTGCGCAAAGGCACTGCCGTGGTGGATCAGTAGCTAAGGTACTCGGCTGCTGACCCGCAGGTCGCGGGATCAAGTCCCATCTGCGGCTGCTTTATTTTCGATAGAGGCGAAAATGCTGTAGGTCCATGTGCTGCGATTTGGGTGCATGTTAAAGAACCCCAGGTTGTCAAAATTTCTGGAGTCCTCCACTACGGCATCTCTCATAATCATGTGGTAGTTTTGGAACGTTAAACACCACATATTAATTAGTTGTCTTGCGCAAAGGACGCTTGGCTGTCTGCGAAAACTCTACATTACTTTAGAATCTTCTGATAAGCTTGAGACACCTACGATATGGATGCTACGTGTATAAATGGTGACGTACCTTCGCGCAGATCATATTACCGATGACCAATGCTCTGATTAGCGCTATCTGTGTAAAGCACAAATTTCTAGTACTTTGCACTTTCCTATTCACATGTTCACTCAATAAAAACTGTCGTCTTGAGCAACCCACGTACGATCTTCTTTGACGTCGCAACCACGTGGCAATACCGTAAGTGAAATGAGAACGCTGAAATGATCGATACATAACAGTGAGATGGGGCGTAAGTGCACGCCCAAGTTTGATTTGAGATGCGTATACCACAAGCTATTTTCTTCTATAGAACCAATATGATGTGATTTTGTTAAATTACCGTGAAGTTGAATGTCAAGAAAGGAAGAACAGGAACTTGGAAAGAGACAGTGGAGACGAAAAGTGATAGGTATTGACGTAAAGTTTGATCGGTCATTCCACGCCAAACGTCCAAGGCGTTTTGGCGACTATCTGAGGTGAATTCGAAAAATGTCGGGCTGATTTACTCTATTGAAAGCAGTCTATTGCGAAAATGTTTTGCAGAGAAAAATATTTTTATACGTGACCAAAATTCCGGCTATAGGATGGGCCCTATATCGAGTCCTAAGATTGATGATTGATTGATTGATATGTGGGGTTTAACGTCCCAAAACCACCATATGATTATAGAGACGCCGTAGTGGAGGGCTCCGGAAATTTCGACCACCTGGGGTTCTTTAACGTACGCCCAAGTTCGAGTCCTAAGATAAAAGCACATTTACTGAGTGAGTCTATTTGGGCTCCATTTATTTTGCCGACCTATGGTTCCGAATATTTAAAACCTCCCACGATGGCGTGCCTTGTTGTCGTATTGACGTTCCGGCTTGTAAAGCCGAAAATTTTATTTTTCAAATTATAAGGCTGTTACTATCTCCCCCTCCCCGGAACTCGTTCTAGGGTTGGTCCTTTGATAAAAACCAGTCATAGATCTTTAAAAAATGCTTGGATATTAACTATTCATAACTCTAATTTAAGGATGTGTAAATGAAATGACCATCACTAAATGACTGATGAGGTGAAATATTAACATTAAAAAGCATAGTAAACGTGACTAAAAAGCTAATTCTACAAAAACAATGTAACCTGAACTAATGATGTCACCACACATCTAAAACCTCATGCAATGTATATTGCATACCTTCAAGGTGCAGTTATTCAAGCGCTTTTTGCAGTGAAATTTGGTCACGGAGTTAATACCGTTCACAGTGGAGTTATTTTTAATTTTAACTGTTGAATATCTAACGAAGCATTAGGAAATTCTTTGCATGAAACACGTATTTTTTTCGCGATGTAATTGAGGATTGTATACATTGTGCTGACACGAAGTTTAATGCAGGTGATGTGTTTATAAAGTACACCGTTCGGTGACTGTGGTAAAATAGAAACAGCAATTTATGTTAATTCATGCTACAAAACTCACGTGGCCTGCTCCCAGAGAACAGAAGAATGCATAACGAAGTGCGTTACTAACGAACGGAAGAATTAAATAATTCTCGGTCTTTAATGTTGTTTCTGTAGTCCAATCTACAAACGTTCGTATTAAACGAGCATGACGGTACGAAGGCATATAATTGGGTTCTGCAACATGTTGTGACACATGTGCCACTCCAGGTCACATTTATTACGTGACATCGGAATCCACACTGAGCTTGATCTATGATTATGTACCTAATCAACGGAGAATGAGTGCTAAGCTCCGGTTTCATTATTAATGTGGCTTCAAGGACGAGAAAGCAGCACGATTCGCGAGCAATCGAGCACCCATTCTGTCTTTCTATTGCGTTGAACTGCTTGTGCCATCAGATGCCACTTCAGTTTTTTCTTGAATAATTGTGGCGATTGGGAAAGTTGTGAGCGCCAAACAAGGCGTTAACAAGAACGAGAGAGACAGGACAGATGCTTATGAACGTCGTGTGGAAGCGTTAGTTTGCGCTCAAAATTTCCTGATAGCAATGCGCCATCTGGCTGGATTTCAAGTTTTGTTAAAATGTAGCGATGGCACAGACCATGGGCTTTCGTCATGTCATTTGCTACCAGTTAAACAGTGGCGGCGTATTTTAAGGTACCATGAAAATTGTCGCGGTCATATTTCAAGAAGGAAGGAGGCAGAAACGCACCGTTCATGTCATACGTGATCCTTTATCACTCGCGGAAACAAATTTATTGGTCGAAGAATTCTGTTACCTGGTCGAAGAATTCTGTTACCTCTCGGCAATCAGAGAGGCTTTTAATTCTCGAGTCTCTTTATGAGATATTGCTGCCATCTTTTTCCAACAGGCTTGCGATTCTGTTGTACTGACACAACATAGCAATGACCGTGTTTTTGTATATTTTTTTTGTTCCCATTCCGACACTTTTCCATTCATAGACATCTTTGAAGCGCGTAAAAACTTCCTGTCGCCCCTCACACGTCGTTGCATTCGTCCAGTCCACATTGCAAAAGCCTTGATGGCAAAGTTGTTTCCACGCTCAGGTTTCTCGCACCGAAGCTTTCGCGCTCTTTATGCACTTCTAGGAATGCAGAAAGACTACAAAACAACGCAACGAGCTCTACACCATGCCACCGGGACTGGTATGGGGCAAACTTGTTGCGAGTGGTCTCGCAGTGTTCTGCCATTGTGCTCCGTTCGCTGTTCCGTGAGCTCAAGTTTGGTCGACACGCGGCGTCGTTGCGGCGCCATTGGTGTCGTGTTTCCCGTGTCTTTTCTTATACACAGTGTTCTGCGAATAAATGCCTCTGTGTAGCCGCTGGGGCCGAGGTCACGGATTACGTTTTTCCTTCTTTCCTTCCGCAGCTGTGGTGACAATTGGTGGTTATTTTATCAGTTATTTTTTTATTTATTTTAGTTTTTTCGTTTAGCTAGTTTTCTGTATTCTTGCCCAAGAAAGGTGATCCAGAACTTTTTTTTTCTCGTGGGAATGACCATAGGTATCTGCGTACATGGTTGCAGCTCCACATTTCCAAGTTGTACGACTCGGACTCCCTGCCGACGGCCCCTATTCTCTTTCTGCTCTAGCAGCCATGGCCGTCACGTTCTTCCAAACCTTCTCCTCCTACCTACTTCTAAACTCTTTTCTCCACTCTCCCCTTTCCCTTCAAGGGACTGAGCCGTGTTCTCGCAAGGAAAGATAGTGTCTTTTTTCCTTTTCTTCAACCACACATTCATCCATTCAGGGGAAGATTGCATGCAGTAACTGGTTTGGAAAGCAGGTAAGGTTCGCGGAAAGTCACCTCACCCTGAGCTGCCGAGCACAAACCAAAGCTTAGCCGAGAGTCATGAGAAGGCAAGGAGATTACACAGCAAGATGAAAAGAGACGAGACTTTGCCTAATGGATTATTGCGAAAGCCACTGGGGCAACCCTTTTCTTTAAGACCGTCCCACTTCTAGTCATACATTGAAGTAATGAGAAAACTCCAACCAAAACATATTTAAAAGAAGCGACGTTTTTAAGCCAATCTCCAACCCCTGAGGAAGAAGCCGGACCAGCTTCGAAACATCGGAATTTTTTCCCTTAAATATATATTGGTACGAGTTCTCATTCCTTCAGTTTCTATCCAAAACAGGCAGACTTATATCGAATGTTCACCTTTGATTCCAGTCGTACATTAATTCCTCGCTGCTCCGACAAACCCCCTCACACCGAGACATTTAGAGAAGGAATGACAGGTGCGCAACTGTAAACAGCCCCTCTTCCTTCTTAGACACTTATAGCTCTCGTGTGTGTAAGTGTGCGGGGGGGGGGGGGGGGGTAGAGAGAGGAGTACTGACGGAAAAAATGTTGCATCTTGTTGTTGTTTTTTTTGCACCAGGTAGCTAACGACTTAGTCATTATTTTATTTTTGAGGAAGCAGCATACAATACAACACAATCATGCCCACCTAAAAAGACGCAAACACAGGCGCTGTATTGGAACTGATGAGGTATTGTCGAAAGACTAGGCTTATGTAGGATAACACGTACATGTGCACTAACACCAGAGCATACAATGAAGACAAGTTTTTCTTGCAGTGTTTTGCAGGAAGACTTGATGAATGATAAACCATGAATGCACCTTACCTGGTTAGAAACTCGGGACAGGTAACAGACTTTTTAAAGAACGCGACCCTGTCAAGTCATGGTTCTCAGATTTTATGCTGCAAAAATTTTATATTACACCATTCCGCACAAAGACCAAATTACAAGTGTAGGCGAATGTATTGACCAGCACAGTATCACCAAATTTTAAAATAGCACAGGTATTTACAGCAGCCAATTCATGTGGTACTCATTGTATATATTGCTATCAGCGCGCATGTTCCTGTCGCGGAAATCGCATGTTATGTTAAGTTTCTCTTTAATATTAATATGTAGAGGCACGGGCAATAACTTGTTTTTTATTATATATATATATATATATATATATATATACATACACATATATATATATACCACGGCTGGTTATTTTTTCACCCACTTTTCTTTCTTCTTATTGACATTCCATTTGTTCTAATAACTTCCCCTATACATCCTTGGCATTACTGTCTGTTAGATCTTATTAATATTGTGTCAAAACACGGAAAAACGAGCCCTTAGGTATACGTTTTCCCATATATATATATATATATATATATATATATATATATATATATATATATATATATATATATATATATATATATATATATATATATATATATATATATATATATATATATATATATATATATATATATATATATATATATATATATATATATATATATATATATATATATATATATATATATATATATATATATATATATATATATATATATAGTAGGTTGCTTGGCAATTGCAATTCTTTCACATGTGTTTTTTAATGGTGCTCCTTCGATGTTTATTTTATGAGCTGGACCACGTCGAATATCGCTCATTTTTAGTCCGAGTAAGTCCAAAGCAAAATATTTTTATATATGGTTATTGAGTTAGTCTGAGTGAGTTCCATTTATTTTGCCAATCTATGCCGTACGTGGGATCTTTCCGTATTCCGCAGAGTGTAGTCTGAGTGTTGTTTGCGAAATTTACTATAACCTTGCTTGTTTGAATGGCGAATTTGGCTTTCATGTTAAGCAAAATCGTTTGTTTCAGGTGTTAAAAGCTGAACAATATTGTTGCTATTTTTCTGTCATACAAGCATCCAGAAATCTTGCCGAAATGTTCTGTTTGCGTTCTGTTTGCAAAATCGCTTGATGCTGCTCTGGGCAACCCGGACAATGACGACGTTTCAATTTTTCGACAACGAATTGCACACAAGCTGTTTGCCATAAGCAAGAAGTCACTCTGATGTGCGATTGGAGGTGGAAAATATATAGTTTACTATTTGTATGAAGGCTTGAGATAAATGTAAAGGGACAACTGGAAATGAGGGTGAAAGAGTGTGCTGGCGTAACCTCTAATTTAGGTAGGTACTTCATCTTCCAGTATAGCTAGGTGACGCAGACATTTTGATATTTCGGCGTTTCGGTAGCTAGGTGTTCTGATTTTTTGACTTGGTGTAGAAGGCTGAGGCGCAAAAAACATCTCGTGAAGCAGGAAGAGCAGAAGAGAAGAAAGAACAGCGCCATTGACATTTTACACTTTCAGTATCTTGTATAATTGGCTTTTTGATTTTTCGGTGTTCTAACTTTCGGTATTCCAATAGTTCGTCATTTCGATTTTGGGCGTTTCGAGTGCCACATTATTATAGCTTGAGTCAACAAAAAATGTTAATTCTACCCAGGTGCATTTAAACCACGTGCAGCGCCCCGCTTACCAGGAAGGGATACCAACCTGTGCGACAAAAGCAAAGAATCCATAAAAAAATGTTGCATGGCAAAGAAGTCACAGTTATGAACTAACTGAATAGTATTTGAGGGACCATGTTTATCTAACCAGTAATCATGTGTTGGTTTATAATTGCAACTCATTCGCCGCGAAACATACTTTCTTTATTTTCGCGGATTCTTTGCTCGTTGTGCTCTATCAATTTATTATTCTTCGGATGTAATTAACCAGGTACTTTACACGTCGGTATTCCTTCACAGTGCCACAAGAGATCCGCGTGGTGCACTCTAAAAGTATTCAAATTCCTCGATGACTAAAGGTAATACTTGCGCGGAATTAATTTGAATAAGTACTTAGAGAGCTGTATATGCTGTCTAGATGTTTCTCGCGTCCACTCAGCTTGTACTTAATGCTAGGATTGCACTTAATGCTAAGAACCACCACAACCAACCACCTTAATATAAACACATGCGAGGACTGAGATAAGTAGATCGCCAATACAATATTATTTAGCTCACTAAAAACAAAAACAAGCTTTTTTGAAAAAAACCTGCAGTCGGTACACAGGGCAGGCTGCTAGCAAGTTCGCTGTTAGTATATTGCTGTCTGGACACATCAATGTTAAATTTAGAACCTAATGCGGCGCGTCATTGGCTCAACATATTTCTGCAGAACACCACAGTCTAGATGGTGATCGTCTACAAGTCCTTCAATTAGCAGAAGTGGTCTCTTACAACGTGCTTTACTTTTTCAACTGCGTCAGGCGTATTGTCTTCTATGCAGCCCTCTAGAATTGGTTTAATTGAAGGACTCGTTGAAGAAGTGATACAAGCTAGTTTTCTTTTTGTACCAGCACCAAAAAGCACATCGGCACTACTGCCGCGTGCTCCACATATCACCACTCAGTGAATAGACAAACGCCATGATGAAAAATAGCAATGAGCAAAGTGCATGGTTTAACCCACCAACCTCAAGACTATAGGGTTTCATTACACCAGCCGCACAGACGATAGCATAAAGGCTTTTACTTGCCGTCTTCGTCTTCGCGATGGTCAAGAGTTGTAGTGTGCAACATCTGTGCACGGGGCCCCAGTGCATAAACCAGGTTTTCAGCAAAAATATGTCGCTTCTTTTAATCAAAATATGCCGGAGGGAAAATGTCTGGTGATCGAATGCTTGGTAGTCTGTAGGAAATCCCGTCACTGCGTTGATACGGCTTATTGTACACCATTCTATAGAAGCGGCAGCGGGGCTTAACATTCATGAACCATGGAAAAGCACAGACAGAGAACAAGTACTCCCACGTGCGAGCTTAGTTTAAAAAAAAGCTGGAGCAATTTCGTTTTTCTTGGCACATCATTCAGGAATATCATTTTCAGAAGTCATGCGTGGCGAATAAATATTTGTAGTACTTTAACCCAAATATATGCGACTAACAACCACGTCATACTTCAGCTATATAATGAAAATATACCATAATTCCAAGACATTCAAGGAATAGAAGCTATCGCATACACTGCACGCCTTCTTATAGCAGATGCACGTTACGTACGTCATTGCGACCACTACCAATTCCCTTTCGGAATGAAACTGCGCGTGCTTGTGTGCGTGTGTCTGTAGATGTTAAGATCAGCCTCCCTGGCTCGGCGCCGCTTGGACGCGGGGGACGATTGCAGCTAAGCCTACCCTGATTTGTTCCGGGTTGTTACGAAGCGCGCCTCCGACGACGTTACGAAGGGCGCCATGAAATCTCACCACTGCAACCACTGTTACGAAAGACAGCGACGCCAACACGGTCCCGAACGCGCCACTGCTTCGAATTCCGCCGGGAAGGTCACCAGCCATTTGGTAGCGTAGGTTTCTCAGCTCACGACTGCTTCTGCGCAGAGCTGATAGACGAGCGGACGAGACGACGGTGAGTTAAACAAGGTTTATGTACAGCATATATACAGAGGCATTACAAATTCGGCACTGGGGCCGACAACATAGAGACTCGAAGAGCCGAGCTCTCTTCTCTAACACATAGGTCTCTTCTCTGACACACATGTCTGCTGCTCGCGCCGCGCCGCAGGGCTTCTTTTATATGCACCGGGTGGATTCTTTGAATAACCAAATGTCCAACCAGAAGCGCCGCTGGCCGTGAGGTCAGAATCCTCCAAAGGGGTCGCCGCTAGGCCGCGTCATTCTCATCAAATCTGGAGCCGCTGCGCTGCACGTGGCTGCACCCAAGGACGAGTGACGTCGCCACGCATTGCGTCAGACTCGTCAGACAGGAAGGCGCCGATTCCTTGCTCGGCGGGCTCGGTGGCTGAGGTGACTCACTGTGCGTGCGCGGCAGAGAGGCACCGCCGCGTGATGACGCCGATGAGTTGTTCGCGTCAGGCGGGCTCGCGGGCTGGCCTTGACACAGATTACCTTTTCCAGAGGCATGGACGTTCGCTGTGGACTCGCAGACATAACAGCAACCCCGCCGCCAGAATATGCGCCGGAAAGACGAGCTGCTTCCACGTGGCTCGGATGTCAGGTGCGCTCGTTCGCCAGGTCCCTCCAGGTTCGCCTCCAGGGCCATGGGGAGAATGCAGCTCCAGACTCTGTTCTGGGAACACATCCCATTCTTGAGGACGGATCTCAGCTCCACTGGCTTGTCGCCACAACTTGTCGACTAGCTTCGCTCGTCTCTTCTGACGATCTTTGGTTTCAGCACTTGTCGATGGTTCTGCAACTTGTCAAGAACAGTTCGACAACAGACAACACACGACACAAGCAAGTGCACTCGGTCACCCGACAGAACACCAGACAAAGTATAGTACAACATATACCTAGCTACGTGTCTATCGGAATTTCGTTCCCTCTACATCAAGAGGCACATGTGGGACACAAGACTCTTAAAATGAGAACTCAATTTTTTACACGTACAACAACGTAACGAAATAGAATACAACATAAAGTTGGCTCCTTGAGCTCACTCTGAACGAGAGCGCTCGGCTAAGGTCGTGATGAAGACAAAATTTGGCGCCTAATCGCCAGCGAGAAACCGAAAGAGGAGAAGGTACTAACTAAACGCACGGCTCAATGCGTCTGCATTAGCGTTTAGCTTTCCTTTTTTGTAGCGAACGTCAAAGTTGTGCTGCTGAAGTATCATGCTCCACCTCAGTAAACGGCCACTTTTAGGCGACATGTTATTTGACCAGGTTAGAGGACAGTGGTCCGTTTCAACCACAAACCTCGAACCGGAGACATAACAAGCTAGCTTTTGAACGGCCCACACGAGGCAAGCGCATTCCTTTTCAGAGGTACTGTATGCCTCTTCCCTGCCACCGAGTTTTCGACTTAAATACAAAACTGGCCTTTCGTTACCAGCACTGTCTTCCTGGCACCATACAGCTCCCATGCCGCGATCACTCGCGTCGCGTTGAATCACAAATCTCTTAGAGAAATCGGGTGCCATGAGAACGGGCTTTTCGCTTAGGGCCTATTTTAGCTGGAAAAACGCATTCTCCTTTTGTGAGTCCCATGCTACTTTAACCGGCTCGGATTTTCGAAGTTCGTCAGTTAGAGGGCTGGCAATATTAGAGTAATTTTGCACGTAATGCTGATAGTATCCAGCCAGGCCCAAGAATGCTCTTATCTCAGATTTTGTGGTTGGTCGTGGATAGTTCACGACGTCGGCTACCTTAATTTCTGAAGGTCTACGCTGGCCACGCTCCACAACGTGCACCAGGTAAGACACCTCGCCACACCCTAGGTGACATTTAGTAGGTTTCACGGTAAGGCCAGCCTCTTTCAACCTGTTCAGCACGACGCGTAAATGCTCGACATGTTCTTCCCAGTCGTTGGAGAAGATTGTGACATCGTCAAGATACGGCAGAGCGAACTCAGAGAGGCCTTTAGGAACGCGGTCCATTAAGCCTGAAAAACAAAAGGGCGCATTTTTCAATCCAAAGCTCAGCTTAAGTGGACGATACGTTCCAAATGGAGAAACAAATGCGGCATAGTGGCTAGCACGCTCTGTAAGGGGGACTTGCCAATACCCTCGCACGAGGTCTAACGTGGAAATATAGCTGGACTGTGACACAGTTTCCACCCTCTCCTCTAGGTTTGGTATCGGGTAAGTTTGGTCTCGAGTTATGGCGTTAAGACGCCGATAATCGATGCAAGGCCTCGGATCTTTTGCTGGCACCTGAACCAATATTAGAGGGGATGTATAGTCACTTTCGCCCGGTACTATGACTCCCAACTCCAGCATTTTATCGATCTCCTCTTTCATGATCTGCTTTTGCACAGGGAAACAACGATACAGCTTGCTACGGATTGGCTCCTCACAAGTTAGCTCGATATCGTGTTCGACCACCGTCGTGTTTCCGGAACGGTCCGAAAACATGTCTTCAAACTCGAAAACAATCCTTCTCAGGTCCTCCTTTTGGACTTCACTTAACCTAGACTCTAGGTTCAACTGCTCCAAGATTACCTCCGATCCCCTTTCGATTACATCACTAGAACTCAAAATTTCTGCTCCCTCTTCCTCTGACGCATTAAACAGCAGATCAACAACGTATGGTTTCATCAAGTTACTGTGGTAAATTTTGTTCGGCCACCTTCCTAGTTTCACTTCATCATTGGTTCAGAAAGGTTCGATATTACTTTGGCGGGCCCTTCTCAATGAACCTCAAGCTTGTTCTTTTTGGACGGCCGCAGCAGCATTACCTGACTACCAACTTCAAAAGCACGCTTCTTCGCCGATTTGTCGTAGTACTCCTTCGACAACACTTGTGCAGCCTTTATGTGGCTTTCCACTAGATCTTTCGTTTTTCCAAGCCTCTGAAGGAGGTCTAGAACATACGCAACTACATTAGGGTCCTCACCGAAACCCTCCCAGGACTCGCGCAGCGTCCGCAATGGTGTTTTCAAACTCCTGCCATAGACAAGCTCTGCAGGGCTAAAACCAGTGCTCTCATGAGGAGCTGATCTCAAAGCGAACATAGCGGAAGGAATACACGCTTCCCAGTCGCATTTGTGCTCGTAGCAAAGAGCTCTCAGTATCCGTTTCAGAACGGAATGCATACGCTCTACTGGATTAGATTGCGGGTGATGGATCGAGCTGTGCACTACTTTTATTCCGCATTTATCCATAAAGGTAGAGGTAAGGCAGCTGGTGAAGACACTACCATTGTCGCATTGGATTTCAGAAGAAAATCCGACGCGGGCAAATATAGATAGCAGTGCATCCACGACATGAGGGGAATTAAGCTCCTTAAGTGGTATCGCTTCCGGAAATTTTGTGGCTACACAGAGAGCCGCCAGGATGTACCGACAACCTTGCCTTGACTCTGGCAGTGGCCCGACGATATCAATTACTAGGCGCCGAAAAGGTTCTGTGATAATTGCCACAAGCTTCATGGGTGCCTTTCACTTGTCCGTGGATTTCCCCGCTCTCTGACAAGTGTCACATGAGCGTACAAAGTCTTCGATATCCTTCCAGCATTTCGGCCAATAAAACTCAAGGGAAACTCTAGCCTTGGTCTTTTTTATGCCGAGATGCCTTGCCCATGCGGTTTCATGCGCCTGTTCTAATAGTTGGCGACGATACTTTTGTGGCACCAAGACCTGCTCATACTTGCGACCTTGCGCATTTGTGTAGCTCCGATACAAAAGACCTGCTTGCTCAAAAAAGGTAACATTCTTTTTCTTTTTTCCCAAGTTTACGCTTTCCATTAGCGCTTTTATCGAGAGGTCCTCACGCTGCTCTCAACTGAGCGTTTCTCGATCAACCCTCGACAGCTCACTCCAACTTACCGCTACAGGCGAGAGCATTGCACCCCTCTCCCTCTGACTCAATGGCGACATGTCGTCTCCCCCTGCTACGGAAACCGCGCTGGTCGTTTCGGCGACGGGCCGCTCGAGTGATTGCTCACATGACTCACACGGAGAATTGCCTCTCTGAGGTTCCGTCGACTCGCCGCACAGATCTGCTGCTTTTGAACTTGTTTCACCACATCGGACAAGATCAAGCTCCTGCGAAAGCTTCCGCGCTTACGATCGCGTGTGGGCCATGTACGCTAAGTTGGGGAAAAACGATTTACCCTGCTCTCTGAGAAGCTGCTCTGAGTTCTTAGAGAAAAGATAAGGAAAACTATCGGGAAGCGCGACAGACACAGCCGCTTTGGTGCGAAACTTACCGAATGGGCCTTCAATGACAACCGTAGCGATTGGTAAGCAAGCACTCTTTTCCTCGTCGACTCGCCTAATCCACGCGCATTCTCCTGTAAAGTCATCCGGAGACAGCAATGAAGGATGGACAGCGTCCATGGTTGCCGCTGAGTCTTGAAGTGCTCGACACGTTTTCCCATTCACCCTAATTTCTTGGAGATACGGCTCCAATAACCGCATGTTCTTTTCCGATTCTCGGATTGTTGCAAAAGCAAACTTTTGCTCTCAGTTTATCGTGATATGCCCTTCCTTTTTGCAGTTGTAGCAGATTAGCGGCTTCCGTGATTCAAACGCCCTTGTGGTATCAGTGCGTTGTTTAGGAACCTCACTCGATTTCTCCATTTCCGTTTGCCCTTCCCCTACAGTGTCCTTCGTAAGAGACGGGTCCTTCTTGAAATTACGGTGCGGAGCGGGCTTCCGTTGATCAGGTTTCTTTGAAAAGCCCTCTTTCCTTTCATCCTTTTCAACGCGCACTGCCCTGCTATGCAACTTTCGGCGAGTATAATACTCCTCAGCTAACTCTGCTGCCTTGTTTAGCTGTACTTCACCAAGTTTGTCCTGCAGCCAAAGCTTGACATCCTCCTCGATGCAGCGGTAGAATTGCTCCAATGCAATGCATTCTACCACTTTATCGCGGTCGTCATAAACACCTTCGCCCTTGAGCCATTCAATTAAATCGGCTTTGTGACGAAATGCGAAGTCAACGTGTGACTCATTCCCCTTTTTAGCATACCGGAACCTTTGCCTGAAAGCCACGTGTGACAACGTATAACGTCTCAAGAGCACTTCCTTAACCTCGTCATAGCTCTCAAACGCTTCCCTCGACAAGCAAGTTATCGCGTCGGACACTTCGCCGGGAAGAAGAGCTAACAGGTTCTGCGCCCAAAGAGACCGCTCCAAAGCATTTCGCTCACAGACGTGTTCAAACTTGACAAGATACTTCACCATGTCCTCGCCTACTACGAACGGTGGCAGTTGGTCGCGAATTCTCCAGCCGCTGACCTGAACTGTCGCAGAAGCTACGCTAGGCGCCTGCGAACACTGTAGGATTGCCAATTCTATTCGTTTCAACTCAAAGCGCTCCTGTCTCTCGGCCTCCTCACGGCGTTCTCGCCTTTCAGCTTCTTCACGTTCGCGAACTTCTACTTCTCGCCTTTCAGCCTCCTCGCGGCGTGCTTTGAGATCCACCCAGGCCTCATCGACTTCCTCAGCCGACACTCCTTCATCCCTCATGATCTCAAGGATCACTTGCTTTCGTTTCGCAAGGCCCAATGTAATGCCAAGTTCCTCACAAATTTCGATGAGTTCCTTCACTTTAAGGTTCTCCATCGTTCACACTAGCCTCTTGCTGTTTGCCCCTGTTAAGAATTTACTTGCCGTACCCACTATAAGTCAACTAGCAAGACGCGCAAGCAATTTTTAACAATCCCGTGTTTTCCCCCTCCGCATTAACTTTGGTTTCAAAGCACTTCGACTTTGCTTCAATCGATCAAAGCTCACTCTAGTACTTCACACAGCCCTTCTCTAAACTACTATAACCTGAGCTAGAGTAGTCTGGTGAACTGAGGGGAAAACATCAGGCACTCACCGCATCGATGTCGCTGACGCCGGCCGATCCCGCAGCTGCCAACCACTGTTACGAAGCGCGCCTCCGACGACGTTACGAAGGGCGCCACAAAATCTCACCGCTGCAACCACTGTTACGAAAAACAGCGACGCCAACACGGTCCCGACGGCGCCACTGCTCCGATCTCCACCGACACGGTCACCAGCCGTTTGGTAGCGTAGGTTTCTCAGCTCGCGACTGCTTCTGCGCAGAGCTGATAGACGAGCGGACAAGACGACGGTGAGTTAAACAATGTTTATGTACAGCGTATATACAGAGGCATTACAAATTCGGCACTGGGGCCGACAACTTAGAGACTCGAAGAGCCGAGCTCTCTTCTCTAACACATAGGTCTCTTCTTTTTTATATGCACCGGGTGGATTCTTGGAGTAACCAAATGTCCTACCAGAAGCGCCGCTTGCCGTGAGGTCAGAATCCTCCAAAGGGGTCGCCGCTGGGCCGCGTCATTCTCATCGAATCTGGAGCCGCAGCGCTGCACGTGGCTGCACCCAAGGACGAGTGACGTCGCCACGCATTGCGTCAGACTCGTCAGACAGGAAGGCGCCGATTGCTTGCTCGGCGGGCTCGGTGGCTGAGGTGACTCACTGTGCGTGCGCGGCAGAGAGGCACCGCCGCGTGATGACGCCGATGAGTTGTTCGCGTCAGGCGGGCTCGCGGGCTGGCCTTGACACAGATTGCCTTTTTCAGAGGCATGGACGTTCGCTGTGGATTCGCAGGCATAACAGGGTCAACGCTCTCGAGGTGCGCCAAAAGAGGCGACAACATGAAAGTGATTCTTCGAATTCTTTAGGGCTGTCGGCTCCCCTCGTCAAAACCTCTTTGGACACGCCTGACTGACTTATGGCCTAGGAAGAGCTGTCGGAAATTGAGGCAGCTTGATTTGTTCGACGTGCCACGAGACGCGCTGAACAATTAGCCGAGAGGTTGGGATTCGTCGTAAGGTATGTTTCCCACACTCTGTGGTGGTTTCAAGTCTTCCCCTCCCCCAGGCCCTAGCCTGCCTAGCACTGCAGGCCCTATTCTGCACGTGCGATGCAACGTTATTGCACTGTGCTGTGTTGCACGTATTATTGCATTATGACCTACGTTGTGTTTCTCTCTCGCCGTGTGACGAACTGAACGTGCATCTTTTCTATTTCCTGGGTAGAAAAGAAGGCAGTGTTTGACTTTTTCTCTCTTTCTCTTTCTCGTTTTTTACCCTTATTCGCTGCGCCGTGCTCCCTGCTGGGCTGCAGAAATTAGGCGCCTTCTTCTAACCACTACCCCCACCATTTGGGGGACGGAGGTGAAGACGACAATTTCTTTGGACTGCCTTGGACTGAATGGACATGCAGTCTGTCCGTTTACAGTGATCTGCAAGGCGGCTTTCCTGTAAGGTTTATTTTCTAACCAAAAAGTCTCGTTCACAGACTGCTTTTCTCCCTCATTGTGTCTTTACCTCTTTGAATTCCAGCGAATTCATGCGAGCACGCGAGTACAACAAAATGTTACCTCTCCAAATTCCAGCGAAGGCACGCGAGCACAACAAGATCTCAAAAAGGTGAATGGCAAAAACAAAATGAGCGAGAAAAGAAGTCTGGGAACTAGAGTTTATGGTTGGAAAACTAATCTTACTGAAAAGCTGCCTTGCAGATTATTGCAAACTGTCTATTGTTCTCTCCTGCAGAGAATTTTAGGAAGACCACGGCTTAAAACGCGAGCATCGAGACGCTCTGAACCAGCTCTCAGAAGCTCTCATCAAGCTTCCATGATGCTACCGTTAGTGTGTAAATAGTGTATATAAACGTTGCTCTTATCAGCCCCGGCTACTCTGCTTGACTTCTACCTGAGACTTGGCTAGCTCCTTCGAACACATCACGAGCAAGCAAAAGGGCACGGAGTTGTAAAGGTGAAAATGTGCAACATCACATCGCTTTTATTACGTGACATATTCGTTCTCCGCCGCATTCACCCGATCATGTCCACATATAACTTTCAAGTTTTTATAGCGACGACACACCGTAGATTGCGGTCACGTCATTGAATGTCAAATAAACAGCGGTTGCTTTATTTATTTGCAAATTACTTCTTCAGAAAGCATGGTGAAGTAATTTATTATTTGGCCACCTGAGGAGCTTTCTAACTTGACTTATGTTTTTATCAAGACTTGAATGTAATGTTAAGTTTCATTTGGTTGATTCTGAGCATTACCTTTGCAACAGAAGTACATCTGTCAGCGACAATCATTCTTAACTTCTTCCAGTGCCAGTAGGTTCGTTCAAGTTACGTGATGAAAACTAGTTTCTGGACTATGTCATATATGACATGTCGCTCAAATGTCGGTCTCTGTATTTTTTATGAATCCAGCCGTCTTTTGTAAAGTGTCTACTGGCAAGTTTTTTATTTTGTTTTGTTCTTTTTAAAACTGGTGGTCTCAGACAAGCTTATTACGCCTCTTCTCACCTCTGGATAGCCGTTGTTACGCACGGCACCTGGGCCGACGGGGGAGGGCCGCAATCTTTGTTCATCAAACAAGTCACCGAAGGGCTGCCAGCCTGCTGTCCGCCGTGTATTGTCCATCTTAGCCGGGAAGTGAGGTGGCATTCCGACACCATAAGACGTTCGACGAGACGACCACAATGGTTTCTTGGTGTCACAGGTGCAGTGTGGTGGCCACGTCCCAATCAAAGACCTTGACTTGAGCGAGTGTGAGTGGCACCGTCAGAAATGGTGTGTGTGTCTCGTGATTCAACAGCGCATTCTGGACCCATTCCCTGATTTAGTCAAAACGCATACTTTATAGTGAGCCACCCAGCTCATTCGCAAGAGATGTCTCGCCCTGTCTGTACAGAATGTAATAAATCCTCTGTTAAGTTTGCCATCTTACTCCTGAGTGCACATGCTTTTTCTTTTCTGTCTTTCTACACCCCCTTTCTTGCCCCTATTTCTCAACCCCCAGTGCTGGGCAGCGAACCGGATGCCAAGATATGGTTAATCCCTCAGCCTTCCTTTCTCTCTCTTGCCATCTTACTGCCTTGGCATCTTCATCCCGGGTATCCAATGTCTTAAAAGGCCGGTACAAACAGATAAGTTAAAGAATAAAACAGATGGTGAATATTTTCTGCAGCATGTTCAGACGCTGCATATAAGTGGTCATCCACAAAAATTATCAACTTTAACACCACGGACAGGTGCTGATATAACGTGAGTACGTTCTAGCATGTATTATGCCTTGACGCTTTTAATCTTCATTAAACTTCTCCCTTTCGATTTCATCCTTCGGGGGTTTGTGTAGTTCTTCATCAAGCGCGCTGAATTCGTGCTGCACTGCTACCACTTCATTTCTTCTGTATATACGCCATGTTTCGGGCACAATCAGAGGCTGCCATTTTGGACTGATAATGATGCCGTTTTGCATCCGTATGAATATTCAAATAGTGCTATGGTAAACTCGCACGCATCAAAACGCTGGCCCATTACATTCAACGCCGTATGACCTTAATCATAGCTAATTACGACACAAAAATACAGCAAGAATTACTTTTAAGCCTAAGATGGCAGTGTCTATGCTTCACTGTAACTGTTACATTTATTTTTTGTCAATTTGTCCTATATGTCATTTCATGCAGCGGCCGCCGAACTTGTGCCGCTGTTCATAGTGGTACTCTCGGTCTCTGAAGCTGGATGAAGATAACTAAGAAGCCTGGTTTTTACTGGCTACATAAAATGTGAAACGAAGCTATAAATCAAGATGAAAAAGAAGACAAATCTGTGAAAAGTCAGTACTGGCGCATTAATGGCGTGCTGATTGCGCCGATAAAAAACGTCGGCGGCGGCAACGGCGGCGCGCCAATCAGTTCGCGTCGGTGGTGGCGGCGCGGCGAAATTTCTTGGTGGCGGCGCGCCGACCAGTCAGCGCACACCTCTATGATCTAGCATTACGGTTTGATGGCGTTAGCCACCACCCGATCTGAAGGGTACAGCCATATCAGTCCATCCAATCCACGGAGGAAGGAAAAAGGTAAGGAGAGGGCATGCCCAGCCGGCGCAGGGCGTAAAAAGTGTGGCGGAAATGACATCATGGCAGCCATATTCAGTAGGCACAAAGGCGGCGTTGTTATGGTTACGTGTTGCGCAGTGAAGCTGGTCTAGCAGTGAGCAGCCGCGGCTGGTGGCGGAATGTGTGCCTCCCCAGGTCTCGTGCTGAGCCGTGGCGGACAATATCTGTGCTCTGCGCCGCGTTATTGGTTACGCAGTGTTCTCCTGGCTGTTACATTACTCTTAGCAACGTTTAGAAATCTCTTTGTCCATCACGGGGTTTCAACAGTGCGTAGAACAAGTGCATATCCATGTGTCGTGCGGCGGATGACGCGGATGAAGCAGTTAGTGTTCAGCGAAATGGCGTTGGGCACCATGACGAAGCTGAATGACGACGAACGCCTTGCAGGTCAGTGACGGTTGAGCAGTGCTCCTGCTTGTGACAACGGACGACGCTGTTGAGCCCAGCAAGACGCCGTGAGGACCATGTGCACATACGTAGTTTCGTGTTGTGTGTGTACAGTAACAAGTTGCATGTGCGTATTAAAACACCTTTTCTGTTCCGCTTGATACACTCTCCACCAGCATTGCATGTAATCTCAACGTAACAGCAACCACGTTCAGCTGTCACTAGCACCGTGCTCAAAGTCACCACGGTCGCAGAATTCTGACGCAGGTGAGTTTCACGCGGAACACGGACACAGTGGCAGGACGCTGCGTCAGTCGCGTGGCGGAATGAAACCGTAGAAGGCGCACGACCGATCGTGTTGTCTGTACAGTTGCTGAATTAATGACGTGAAAGCACTCGCCGTTGTCAGTGCATCTAGCGCGCGTTCTCTCGTAGTTGCTTCGTTGTCAGCGAGCTATTACTCTTTGTTATTACTCGGACGAAGCGATTTCGCTGAAGGTGTCCCGCTGGCTCCGAGTGATGAGCCCAGTTCCATTAGTTTCGGATCGTCACGACACACGCGCTGCGCAGCCCACGTGCTTTCCGAGCCGGAGAGGGAGTCGCGCCTACTGCTTCGCATTCATATGTAAACAAGAGAGGAGCATTTGCCTACTCCATATGACCGGCTTCCGGCTTCATCGCGGCTTCACAACAAGTGACGTCAGGGCCTCTCCTTACCTTTTCCTTCCTCCGTGATCCAATCCATAGTACCTAGAATAGGGTGGCTAGAATGGGGAGGTATGTTGAGCGGGGCGCTTTTCGCTTGTAGGAGAGGGTCCCTCGGCGCGCCGATGCCGCAAGGGGCGCTGATGGCCGCGGCGCGGCTAGGGAGCGGCGCACTTCCCTGTGTTTGCTGCAGGTGCACTGGGATTTTCTTCGCAAGCAGTCGCTACATTGCAAGTATGCCATCAGTCAGTGTTTGCGCGAGGTTCCTCTGAAATGCCCGAGGATGTCAACGGTAAAAAAGAAGACCCAGCGTTGGTGCTTTGTGCCTGGGTGCCGATAGTGTCGATAGATCATGCATCGCACACTGCTGAGCGAAGTGACTCGCGCCTTGTATATTATGTCGCAGGCTACGTTGCGAGAAAGCGTATACTTAGCAATAATTGTGGTGAGTGCAAGAACGCCTGTCTTGTCTCGAGAGAAAATGTGCCAGGAAATCTCCCAGCCCAGACAAGCAAGCTGTGGGATCCGGGCGGACTTTTGTATCCGTAAAGTTCCCCTTGTACCCTCATCCTGAACATTGAGGACAAAATGACTCGTTTTTTGAGCTCAGCACGTCTTCACGCCAAGTCGGCCATAGAGATGCTGAAGGGGATTGGCGAGACACAACAAGTTGGCTGCCCAAAGCATGGTGCTCTCTTGACCAAAAGTGTGGTGCGATTTTATTGCCTCACTCGTGTCCACTTTTTTTTAAAGATATGAACCAAAAAGAAGACGAAAAGAAAGGGCGGAGAATTAAGGCATGTGTACTTTAGTGGCAGAGCATGAATACCTTGGCATGCATGAAAATAAAGTTATGTTTTTGTTTAAAAAAATGTCTCCTCTATTTCTGCTGCTGGGGACAACTCTCGAGTCACAGGCTTCACGGCATACGTAAGTTTTAGCGCTCTTACAGTGTTACTCGTTTAACTTAATGAGCAATTGTAGGCTGCTAAAATTTCTACGTTCGGAAATCGATAATTGAATGCTAAGTGAGAATTTAAGCTGTGAGTCGCACAAGATTATGCGTTCGCGGCGGAGCAGCAAAACGAGGCTCTTTTACCGATGTTTCTGCTCGTGGATGAAGGAACTTAACATGCTCTAAGTAATATGAAGCCTTCCAGTAATCGCAACGTCTCGTAACACCCCTGCAGTTCTGCCGTGAGTAACCGCATTACGAAATCCACAAAAGATGGTGTCTGGTCTCGCTCATATGCCTTCTCGAGAATTGTTTTCAGAGGCAAGAAAATATAGAGATACTTAAGCCACTTAATACATTACGTGGCTAAAGTATCTTAAGTATTGTCATACATTGACTCAATAAAAAAGGTTTTCACCGAAAATAGGCGACCGCCATAAAGCGTGAGAGCAGGCCCATAGCCAGAAATTTTTTTCTGGGTGGGGGGGCACTTGCTAAAAACTAGGGGACCCCCCCCCCCCCGGCTACGTGCCTGCGTCTAACTGCGTGAGAGAGATTTTTGCGGAGAGCAGCGCGCACTCATTCGTATGTCGCCTGTGCAAGGGTACCCGCGCCTCTGCGTACAGCGCTCCAAGCGGCATCGGCGCGCTTTGGGGACCGGTTTCAGCGGCCGCTTTTCACACCTCCTCATTCTAGCCACTCTAACCTAGAACACGGAGGAAGGAAAGGTAGGAGAGGCCCTGACGTCATTCGTTGTGAAGCCGCAGTTAGGGTGGCTAGACTGGGGAGGTGTGATGAGCGCGGCGCTTTTTGCTTGCCGGAGAAGGCCCTTCGGCGCGCCGATGCTGCTAGGGGCACTGAGATGGCAGCAGCTTTTTTTGGGGGCAAGCGAGCCCTTCGGGGGGCAGGATAGCTAGTAACAAGGAAAACAACCAGGGAGACTCTTCGACAGGTGGTATGGACAGATACGATTCCAAAGTGGCACCAATATCTAAGATAGGTAGAGTCCGGGGCATAAATAGACGTAGCCACGAGCGCCGAGCCCATTCAGACATAGGGTATATCAACATGCAGGGTGGTAGGAACAGGCTGAAGTAAGAAGAGATAGAAGAACAGCTAAGGGAAGAGATGCCGATGGTATACGGTTTTGTAGAAACACATCTCAGGGACATGGAACAACCTCCGAACAATCCGGACTGCGTGTGGGAATATTGTAATAGAACAGAAGGCAGCAGAAAGGAGGGTGGTATTGGGGCATTCATTCATAAAAGTACAGACTGGCAAACGGTCAAGCAGGAGTGCAACGAACATTTATGGCTAAAAGGGAAAGTGGCAGGTCAAATGACACTCCTTGGTTTAGTGTACTCGTGGACGGGAGCAAAGGCCAGAGAGGAAAACCAGGAAATGGTAGAGTGTATATCAAAGAACATTCAGAAGTTAGGAAGAGAGTGCGAGATGATTATGCTAGGAGACATGAATGCGCACATAGAAGATATAGATGGGTATACCGACTCGACAGGCAAAATCATCATGGATATGTGTGAAAGGCTTGATTTGATCATTTGCAACAGTACAGAGGAGTGTGAAGGGCAAATAACATGGGAGGTAGGAAGGCTGCAGTCGACGATAGATTATGCACTGATGTCACGTAGGATGTATGATAAGCTCAGGGGAATGCACATAGATGAAGGTGGCTCCAGAAGTCTGGGTAGTGATCACAAACGTATCAAGCTAAGTTTTAGAAGAGCAGTGCAAGTGGGAAGGAGACAAGATGAGCAACTACAGGAAAATTTTTATCCAGAAAGGCAAATTGAAATAGCCACAAATCAAATTGAGAAACTAATCATGGAGGATAATAAGACAGTGTGGACATACACGAATCTAATTAGACTCTTTGAGCTAGAGCTTGCTAAGACGCGTGAGAAGTCACTCCGGAAAAGAAGACACAAACCCAAAAGTTGGTGGGATGAGGAAGGTAAGAGAGCCATAGCAAAACGTCAGGAAGCCTCTAGGGAACACAGACATGCTAAGCAGTGGGGTGAACCGACAGATGATGTTGAAAGAAAATGGGAAACCTTTCTAAGCTGTAGAAGGGATGCATCCCTTCTGATCAATGAAAAGATTAGAAGAAAGGGAGCTCAGTGGCTGGCAGAAGTACATAAAAAGATAGAAAGGCAGCTGCGAAATTTTGGAACCATCTAAACTCCCTAAGAAATGAGACGAGCCTAGAGCAGAGTTATATACTTACAGCCCAAGGTGCTAGGCTAGAAGGGGACGAAGCTATTGAATATATACGAACAAGGGTGACAGAAAGATTTCAACAAAGAAGTACTTTATGCACCACTATAGACAAGGACGAATCAAGTGGTGCAATGGCTCCATTTTCACAACGAGAGTGGGAAAGGGCTGAGAAAAGGGTTCCTAGTAGTACATCAACAGGCCCAGATGGCATTCCATTGATACTGATAAAGACGTTATGTCCGAAGTCTAAGCAGGCTTCGAGAGAGGCAGTGAGCAAAATAATAATCGATGGTGAAGTTCGCGATGGATGGAAACTTAGCAGGATGAGCATGATCTATAAAGGAAAGGGGGACAAACCTGACATAAACAACTACCGTCCTATAACAGCGACATCAGTGGTCCACAGGCTGGCGATGCAGATTATAAAGGAAAGACTGCAGGCATGGATAGAGGATGAGGGGGTGCTGGGAGAACTGCAGAATGGGTTTCGGAAACACAGGAGGTTGGAAGACAATCTGTTCTCACTGACGCAGTGCATAGAAATAGCTGACAAGGAACACAGGCCCCTGTGGCTAGCATTTTTGGATATCAAGAGAGCGTACGATAGCGTGGTTCAAGAGGAATTGTGGGGAATACTGGACACACTAGGCGTGAAACATGTAGTCACTAATCTTTTAAAGGATATCTATAAAGGTATCAAGGTAGTTATAAAGTGGGAAAAACAGGTATTAAAGCCCACAGAGGCGAAACGGGGACTTAGACAGGGGTGTCCACTGTCACCCTCATTATTCATGATGTACCTACAAGGATTAGAGGCCAAATTAGAGGGAAGTGGACTGGGCGTCAACCTCTCTTTCGTCAAACAAGGAAAACTCATTGTACAGGCACTGCCAGCATTAATACGCAAATTATATAGTGCTAATGGCCAACAACAAGGAAGATTTGCAGAGATTGATGGACATCTGCGGTAATGAGGGAGATAGGTTAGATTTTAGATTCAGTAAGGAAAACTCAGCAGTCATGATTTTCAATGACAACGAAGGTAGTGAGCTTAGGATACAGGAGGTCACGCTAGAGATAATAGATAAATACAAATATCTGGGCGTATGAATCAGCAATGGGACCGAGTACCTAAGGGAACACGAAATATACGTGACGACTGAAGGTAACAGGAATGCAGCAGTGATGAAAAATAGGGCACTGTGGAATTACAATAGGTATGATGTTGTGAGAGGAATATGGAAAGGGGTCATGGTTCCTGGGCTGACGTTCGGCAATGCGTTCTTGTGCATAAGATCAGAAGTTCAAGGAAGATTAGAAATTAAGTAACGTGGAATAGGTAGGCTTGCTTTAGGAGCTCACGGGAATACACCCAGGGAGTACAAGGTGATATGGGATGAACATCATTTGAAGGCAGGGAAGCTAGCAGCAAGATAAAATTTGAGAAGTGATTTAGAGAAATGGGGGAGGAGCGTTGGGATAGGAAGGTTTTCAGCTGCTTGTACACGAAGAATGTCGATACAAAATGGAGGAAGCGAACCAGGAAACTGACTGGTAAATACTTAGAAAACAGCAGGTGGCCAAACCAAAAAGAATTATCGGTTAAGAAGAAGGTGAAGGAAGCTGAGAGCGATATGTGGAGAATCGGCATGATTAAGAAGTCCGCACTAGAGGTATATCGAACTTTTAAGCAGGAAATTGCCAAGGGAGGATCTATGATAATACTCGAGGTAGTTCTCTACTTTTTGAGGCCAGGACGGGAGTATTGCGAACCAAGACATATCGGGCCAAATACGAAGTGGTAGACACAGTATGCAGTGCGTGTGGAGAAGAAGAAGAAACTGCCGAACACTTGATAATGTTCTGTAAAGGGCTTCACCCTATAGTTCAGGATGATGGCACAGAGTTTTTCAAAGCACTGGGGTTTAGGGACCGGGAGGGCAAAATAGACTTTAAGCGGGTAGACTTAACTAGAAGGAGGTTATCTGATTGGTGGCTAAAGTCAAGGCACGAGTGAAAATTAAACCCTTCACTGCAAAGTACGAATTCTCAAACTCACTTTTTAAAGAAAAAAAATAAATCTAGTTTTTGGTTCATTAAGTATTACGGCTTGATGCCGCTAGCCACCGCCCGATCTAAAGGGTACAGCCATATTCATCCATCTATCCATCCATGAGTAGATTGTGCTTCCGAGCTGTGTGGACGTGTTTTCGCGTGCTCCACCTGTTCGGCGGATTCAAGGTCGTGCAAAATGGTGCAAGGTTGATTAGGGCAGCAGCAGCGCGCAACGAGAGATACGTTTCTCTTTATTGTGTTTGTGAACACCATTATTATTTGTTTTCTCTCATAATCGATAATTAGCGTTGCGAGTATTGTAGGTGTGGGACACGGGCAACGTTGTAGTTACATTGACCACGTGAACGGGCTAGGCGGCTGTTTTGAAGAAGGTTGGGGCGCCGGGTTAGTTGTTAAATAGCTAGAGCCGAACACGAAGGGGAACTAGTGAGAGGCTACTCGCGAAATCGAACACGTATGTGTGTGGTGTAGGCGGCAGCTTCAAACAGTTGTTGAGGTAGGAGAGTTAACGGAGGCAGCTGGATAGCGGGATTTGTGTTAAACGTAGGGCTGTCGGGCGCTCGGTCCGATGGTCGGGCGGGCGATGGCTAGCTAAGGAGGCTTGGAAAACCACGGGCGGGAGTGAGCTGGTGCAGTGCGAAGAATGCAAGCGCTGGTGCTACTTAGATGAGACAACATTCACGAGTTTGGCCTAGCGCAGAAGGCGAGCTTCGTGTGAAGGCTGTGCGAGGCACTGAAGGTGGCTGTGCAGCGCATGGAGGCTAGCATCAAGGGGCTTCAGGGGGAGCTTAGGGCGGAACGGGAGCAGAGGATAGAACTCCAAAAACAGCTCGGAGCGTCGCATGAGCGGGAGGAGGCTACCGCCAGCCTATTAGAGCAAATGAAGGGCGACCTTCGAAAAGAATGGGAAGGGTGGACCGAGCTAGAGCAGCAGGTAAAGGAGCTAATGGCGCTTTGCCCCGGCCCCGGGCGGTGTGAGACGGAAGGCGTGGGTAGCGGAGAAGGCGACAGGTGGGAAGGAACAGGTGAGAAGGGAAGTCAGGAGGCCGCAGGGTCTGGCCACAGCATGGAGGCTCCGAGAACATACAGCTCGGTGGCACAGCAGTCTTCAAGCAGGGCAAAAACACAGGACAGACAGCAGAGAGATAAACAGGTGAAGCAAACAGGGGCGCCATCGCCAGCAGGAAGCCAGCGATTGGAGCGTAGAAGGGTCCTAGTGATGGGGGACTCTAACGTTGCCAGGGTTAGGGATGGCGTTTTCAAGACAGTGAAGGAAGATGGGAGAGTCAGGGTGGTGGCACAGTCAGGGAAGAGCATGGTGGATGCACTGGCCAAAGCTCAGGAGGTTGTAGAAACAGCATGGAGGGCGAAAATCCAGTCATTATTCATGCTGGGCTCAATGATGTGTTGAAGGGCAAGGATCAGAACCTTCTGAGAAAGTTAGAGGATGGGATGCATAAGCTCCGAGAAGCCTCTGTGAGTGTGCATGTGACCACATGCACAGTCCCAGAGGTCTCGGGGCAGCCTCGTGGGATTGAAAGGAGGGTAGTGGAGGCCAATTGTGTGATCAAGGGTTTGAGCCGGCAACTCGGATACAGCGTAATGGAAGTTAACCAAGACGTGTACGAGCCCGGCGCTCGCCCCTTTGCGCAGGATGGCACTTACTACAGTGGTGCGACGGGCAGGAGGGTCGGTAACAGAATCGGTCGCAAAGCCATAGCTTTTTTAGGGGGACGCATAGCCCTGAGGCCAACAGTGTAGCCAAAGACGGACATACAGGGGCACAAATATTCAAGCCACACGAAGTCCGCGGGAGAAGAAATCGACGTAAGCACAAGGGCCGAGCTAAGTCAGACGTAGGCTATATTAACATGCAGGGTAGCAGGAATAGGTTAAAGTGGGAAGAGATAGAAGAACAGTTGAGGCAGGAGGAGCTGATTGTATATGGGGTTGTGGAGACACATCTTCGGGACCTGGAGCAACCACCCTGCAATCCGGACTACGTATGAGAATATTGCAATAGAACAGAAGGCAGCAAAAAGGGAGGTGGAATTGGTGCATTTATACCTAAGAGCATGGGTTGGCAAAGAGTCATGCAGGGATGCAAGGAACATTTATGGCTAAAAGGGAAAGTGGCAGGGCAAATGACACTCCTTGTTTTCGTGTACTTGCGGACGGGAGCGAAGGCCAGAGAGGAAAACCAGGCAATGGTAGAGTGTATATCAAATAACATTCAGGAGTTAGGAGGAGAGTGCAAAATAACTATACTAGGAGATATGAATGCGCACATATAAGATGTACTGACTCAACTGGTATAAGGTATACTGACTCAACAGGCAAAATGATCATGGATATGTGTGAAAGGTATGATTTGATCATTTGCAACAGTACCGAGAAGTGTGAAGGGCAAATAACATGGGAGGTAGGAAGGCTGCAGTCAACGATAGATTACGCACTGATGTCACATAGGATGTATGATAAGCTCAGGGGAATGCACATAGATGAATGTGGCTCCAGAAGTTTAGGTAGTGATCACAAACGTATCAAGCTTACTTTTGGAAGAGCAGCGAAAATGGGAAGGAGACAAGATGAGCAACTACAGTAAAATTTTCATTCAGAAAGGCAAATAGAAATTGCTACTAAACAAATGGAAAAAAAAATCACTGAGGATAATAAAACCATGTGGACATACACAAATCTAATTAGACTGTTTAGGCTAGAGCTTGCTAAGGCACGTGACAAGTCACCCCGGAAAAGAAGACACAAGCCCAAGAGTTGGTGGGATGAGGAAGTTAAGAGAGCCATGGCAAAACGTCAGGAAGCCTCTAGGGAACACAGATATGCTAAGCAACGGGGTGAACCAACAGATGATGTTGAAAGAAAATGGGAAATCTTTCTAAGATCTAGAAGGGAAGCATCCCTTCTGATCAATGAAAAGATTAGAAGAAAGGGTGCTCAGTGGCTGGCAGAAGTACATAAATCGACAGAAAGGCAGCTGCGAAATTTTGGAACCGTCTAAACTTTCTAGGAAATGAAACAAACCTAGAGCAGAGGTGTATAACTACAGCTCAAAGTGCTAGGCTAGAAGGGGACGAAGCTATTGAATCTATAAGAACAAGGGTGACAGAAAAATTTCAACAAAGAAGTGCCTTGTGCACCACAATAAACAGGGATGGATCAAGTGGCAAAATGGCTCCATTTTCACAACGAGAGTGGGAAAGGGCTGAGAAAAGGGTTCCTAGTAGTACATCAACAGGCCCAGATGGCATTCCAATTATGCTGATAAAGACATTGGGTCCGAAGTCTAAACAGACTTTGAGAAAGGCAGTGAGCAGAACAATAATCGATGGTGAAGTCCCTCATGGGTAGAAACTTAGCAGGATGAGCATGATCTATGAAGGAAAGGGGGACAAAGATGACATAGACAACTACCGTGCTATAACAGTGACATCAGTGGTCTATGGGCTGGCGATGTAGATTATAAAAGAAAGACTGCAGGCATAGATAGAGGATGAGAGGGTGCTGGGGGAACTGCAGAATGGGTTTCGGAAACACAGGAGGTTCGAAGACAATCTGTTCTCACTGATGCAGTGCATCGAAATAGCAGAAAATGAACTCAGGCCCCTGTGGCTAGCATTTCTGGATATCAAGGGGGCGGACGATAGCGTGGCTCACTATTAAAGAAAAAAAGATAATTCTAATGGTTAGTTCACTAAGTATCACGGCTAGGTGGTGTTAGCCGCCGCCCGATCTATAGGGTACAGCCACATCCATCCATCCATGGGTAGTGAGCGGCGCATTTCGCAGTTTTTTTCTCGGTAGCGCTGCTTTTTTTGAGAGGTGGTAGCTGCTTTACAAGTACTTCGTTAATCGGTGATTGCGCTGGGTTACTCTGAAATGTCTGAAGGCGTCAACGACAAAAAAAAAGTAGATCCCGCGTCGCTGCATTTGGCTTGTCCGCAAAACTTAATGCTTTAGTTGTGCACGAGTTGTAGTTGTCAGCAAGTCGTTCCTGCAACATGGTAGCGCTCTTTATCAGTTATGTTTCCAAAATAAAATTTGCGTCTGCTGATAGTACAGGTCATGGAACATTAAGTTTGCAGTACCTGGAAAAGCAAGGCTCACGTTTCCATAAATGGTTCCAATTCTAGCAGGCCCTGTGTAGGTTAAAGGGGCAAAAATTCTTTACACTGCAAATATTTTACACTGCAAATACCTGCGAATATGGTCCGCTAGCAGATGCAAGCTGCCAGAATTACTGTAATTTTTTTAGGTCAGTGATCATATATTTGCGGAGAGGGTTGACGGTGAAATTGTATTTCGACTTTCTGTAACAATGAGAAATGGATTTAACATGCGCCACGTTGTTATAAGCTATCACATGCAACTCTCCGGTGCACATTAGGCCACTGTGTTCTACGTCCGGCATCTTGTGCGAAATTTGCTAGTTTAGTTCACCTAAAATAGCTATAGTTGTTTTGGCGACCTAGCCCTAGCGGCCCGGCGGCCGACATTGTAGAGAGGGTGAACATTTCTAGGAATTTGTGAGACCGTAATCTGCTCCCTTAATTTGGATGGAAGCTGTGTCTTTTTTTCTGCTACCATAGTTGGTTCGCAGCCCAGAAACTCCAGGATGCGTCTCCCAGCTTTGGAAGAGGACAGTCGTGCAGCTTGTGCTGTTTGTTGCGCTTCTGCAATCTCACTAAATGTATTATGCATACCAAGAGCCTTGAGCTTTTCCTCATTTGTGTTGTTTGGAAGGCCCAAGACCCTCTTAATGCACTTTCGAATAATCGCTGCCACCCCTGAACTTGTGGCGTTCGTTGACGCAGCACAGTATCCCGGCACATCCAATTTCGTGGCTGTGGTCACTGACCTTCGCGGTAAAATCCTCACAGCAGCATCTCTTCGAGATACCACGCCGGCTAGGGCAGAGCAGGCTGCTATAGCAATGGCCGTGGCGATTCCCATGCGCACGCGCATTTTCACTGATTCTCGAGCGGCTGCACGAGCGTTCATGACCGGGTCAGTCTGTGAGCAGGCGGCCCATCTTCTTACCAAAAGACCACATTGCACGGAAATCGACGGCCACATCACCTGGTTTCCTGCCCACATGGGCAAGGATGTCCACCCTGTTATCCCCAATGCCAATGAGCTTGCCCATGCCCAAGCACGCGAACTGTCCCACCGTGACGGGCAATCGGCATCTAATTTTGGGGATGGCATCCGGCAGCTTGATTCGCTCCTCACCTTTAACGAAATTTGCAAAAATTATCAATTGGCCAGGCGTAGCTTTCCGCTCCCGCACCCGCAACTCTCTAGGGCCCAGTCAGTCACTTTAAGAATGCTGCAAACGGGTACTTACCCGTCGCCTTTAGTGTACAGCAAGTTTATCGACAGCATAAAGCCGCAATGCCCTCATTGCGAGAGACGTTGCACGTTACCCCACATGCTCTGGCAATGCGCGGCGCTGCGTGATGGCGAGCCTCTCAGCACAGAAGCTGCCTGGAGGACGGCAATTACCAGCTCGGACCGAGAGGTCCAAATCCGGGCTGTCCAGAGGGCCCGCAATTTGGCGGAGGGGCTCGCTCTTCCTGTCCCCACGTGGGTGCGGCCCGCAGCCGACCCTCCCCCTTGAGGGGAATCGGCTCCTCAGGACAATTTGTAAATAAAGTTCATTGACTGACTGACTGATAGTTGTTTTGGTCGTAGACTTCATTTCTTTTCTTTTAATAGATGGAGGAGCTAGGGTCTAAAAGCTCGAGGGATTGACAAAGTACCGACCCAGTCACAAGTTCGCAAATCAGCAATATACACGACAGTCATTCATACATGTTGAATAAAAAATAAACTTTACAAATATAAAATGGCACCAAGTACGAATACAAAAGTTATAAAACAGAGCACCACAAATAGAGCGCGGGGGAATACACATGTATCATGACGTGGCATTAACATGAAAAGCAAAAATCAATAAGTAGAGTGACCAAAAATTCCGGGAGATGTACTATTCAGGAAAGTGAATGAGCTCAGCGAAGCATCTGATGTGACTATTTTGATTATTTACATTACATAGGGCGTTTGGGCATGATTCGTAAGGAATTAATTACACATAATATTTTAATGAAGGGTCACAAATCATCAAGACCAAATTTATACACTGATACACAGAGACATCACAGTAAAAGATAGAATACAGAAATGAGAATTATTTGAAAATGCGCATGACAGCCAATCGTAGCGACGTTTCTTGAAATATTTAAATGTATTCATAGGAAGTTTTCAATGGCAGAAGAAAGGAGAAAGTGTCAAAGTCTTCGTGGTTTAAGGTGGTTAATAGGTAAGATAGCCTGTAGGACAATGCTAATCCTAAACACTGTAAAATCCACATCTAATTCTTCGTGCCTAGTGAGACAAACACTTGGGTTTAAGTTTATCTTAGTGAGATAAATTATGTTACTACAAACATGTTTAACGAATGCTCTATGACATATGTCAATTATAAATACGAAATTTATTAAAATGATATTCTGGCTCCCGCAGCGCGTGCGCATTGATTCAAACTTCTGATCTTGGAGTATAATTGATAAAGAACCCCAGGTGGTCTAAATTTCCGGAGCACTCCACTACGGCGTCTCCCATAATCATATGGTGGTTTTGGGACGTTAAACTAAACATATCAAGGCCTTTTCAAGAATGGTTTTCAGAGATGAGACTTTAAAGAGCTTAGATGCCATGTACTGCCCTACACTTGCTTGATCAAATGAATTTTACCGAAAACGGGTCACCACCACACAGCATGGGGGCAATTTTTCGTGGAGAGCGGCGCGTGCTGTCTCCTTTGTCTCCTCCGCAATGTTACCCGCGCCGGTGCATGCAGCGCCCCAAGTGGCATCGGCGCGCTTTGGGGATAAGTTTCGGCGGCTGCTTTTCACACCTCCCCATTCTAGCCACCCTACCGCAATGAAGCCGGAAATCGGCCATATTGACTGGGCGAATTCTCCTCTTTTGTTTACAATCGAATGTAAAGCAGAAGGCACGACTCTCTTTAATAAAAGTTGTTCTCACTAACTCACGACTTTCTCTCCGGCTCAGAAAGCACGTGAGCTGCGCAGCGCGTGTGTCGTCACGATCCGAAACTAATGGAACGGGGCTCAACATTCTGAGCCAGCGCGGCACCTTCGGTGAAATCATTTCGTCCGAATATTACCAGCGAGTAACAGCTTACCGAAAACAAAGCAAGTACAAGAGAACGCGCGCTAGATGCACTGAAAACGGCGAGTGTTTTCACGTCATTATTTTAGCAACTGTACAGACAACACGATCGGTTGTGCGCCTTCTACGGTTGCATTCCACCACGCGGCCGACGCAGCGTCCGGCCACTGTGTCCGTTGTCCGCGTGAAACTCACCGGCGTCAGCATTCTGCGACCGTGGTGACATTGAGCATGGTGCAAGTGACACTTGAACGCGTTTGCTGCTACGTTGTGATTACATGCAATGCGGCAGGAGAGTATACGAAGCGGTACAGAAAAGGTGTTTTAATACGCACATGCAAGTTGTTACTGTACACACACAACACGAAACTATGTATGTGCACATGGTCCTCATTGCGTTTTGCTGGGCTCAACAGCGTCGTCCGTTGTCACAAGCAGGAGCACTGCCCAACCGTCACAGACCTGCAAGGCGTTCGTCGTCGTTCCGCTTCGTCATGGTGCCCAATGCAATTTCGCTGAACACTAATTGCTTCATCCGCGTCATACGCTGCACGACACATGGATCCGCACTCGTTCTACGTACTGTTGAAACCCCGTGATCGACAAAAAGATTTGTAAACGTTTCTAAGAGTGCAGGAATTGCCAGGAGAACACTGCGTAACCAATAACGTAACGCAGAGCACGGATATTGTCCGCCACGGCTCAGCACGAGACCTGGGAAGGCACTCATGCCGCCGTCAGCCGCGGCCGCTGACTGCTAGAACAGCTCCACTGCGCAACACGTAACCATAGCAACGCTGCCATTGTGCCCAGTGAATATGGCCCCTGTGATGTCATTTCCTCCCCACTTTTAACGTAGCGCGCCGGCTGGGCATGCCCTCTCCTACTTTTCTTTCCTCCGTGACCTAGAATATAGGCGCTTTACTGCCATCTTCTGCCGCTCCGTACAGCGCGAACACATGAGTTTGGGCGCCCTACTCCAATCACCGCGCGTTGAAGAACAAGTTGCTTAATTGTTGAAGGCACAGAAATGGTTTGTTTTGACTTCTTATTTGCGCTAGGAGCATCGAGCTTAAGTTTATTGAAAAATGTGTAAAAGTAAGAGCCCGACGAAGTACAGCTCTCCGCCATCAAACATGTAGACATTCTGAGGTCTGAAAATAAATATTTATTGCTCATAGGCACTGACAATAGTTGAACATTTTCAAGTGAAAAACTTTGCCGGACTTCACAAATCTCTTGTTCACAGCCTAAAATGCTTTCTAGTCGACTTGTGTGTATAGATGGAAGGCTTGTCGTTTGCGTCAATCAGTTGGTTTGTGTGGGTGACGAGGAGCATTCTTAGGAATATTTGGGCTTTGAGATCTGCGGGTCGTCGGGAGTGGCTGTCGTCAACGCTTTCAGGGCAGCTTAAGATGGGAGTGCTTTGCAAGTAGGGCTGGACTGCTTTTTGCAAAACTTCTAGAGCATTTCGAAATGCTCTAGAAGTTTTGCAAACAGCAGTGCGTAGCAGGTGTTCAGAGGACTTGTCAAAAAGACCCCTATCTTGTCCAAAAAAGCTAAAAACTCAGGTCTCGGGTAGTGTAGTTCGCCCCTCTCTTGTGCTCGCAGCAGTTTGTACAGCTGATGCTGCTGTTGGTCGTCAGCAGCGCAGCGAGAGAGTCGCATCCGAGGTCTGTAATAAGATTGGCGATGTAACCACCTAGGTATGCTAAGCCGGAGAAGGTGACAGGGACAGGGAAGGAGGTTCTACTCCTTCCCTGTCCTGTATTTTTCGGGTGTTGCGCTGTAAGAAAGTTCACGATGTGTCAAGGTAATGGTGTTTATATGTCCCTGAGCCACTCTCGTCACGAGCCCAATAGCTCAAATGCTCAGGAAATTCGTAAATAACTTTCATAAGCAAAAAAGGTGCAAAACCGAAACGGAAACACGACCGGGCACCCTCTCTGCGTATGACGTACTATTGGGTAGGAACTGAAGGCCGTATACTGGTCCCGCCGGCTCGTAGTATGAAAACTGTGAAAGCCAGACCAGTGAAGCGCCGTGTACCACCGCCACAGAAGAAAGAAGAAAGCTTTTATGTGCTTTACCCGTACCAAACACCGCCGCAGTCGCCTTTTGGCCAGCACAATTAACGCTGTAGCGGCCAAAGTAGCCATGCCATCGGCGGCGTCCCTACCGCTGACATGCCAAACATGACATCACACAGACAGTGCTGTCAATAATTCTGGCAAGTTAGCTAAGCTTTTCGAGGCAATCTTCTTTTGCAAACGATCAGTGCGTCCCTAAAGCCTGTAATTTGGCAAAAGTGACGACAATGTGCCAAGGAACGTACCCAGCAAGTTTCCTTGAAATCCATTGAGCTCGAAAAATTGCCGGAGTTGGCCTTTAATATGGTCCAGAGCAGCGGTGACGGCTCTAGCATCCAGCATGTCCTTCGCGCCGCACATTGACCGCACCCTTCCGAAGATTGCTTTGATGGGGTCACTGTTTAATTTTTTTGTTGTTGTTGTCAGGACATAACTGACGCCTTGCTACAGAAGGAATTCTGTTGTTTCCACCGTCGATCTTGTTGTAAAAAGCAAGGCTTCGTACGTCTCGTTTGTGAAGCCAGCACTCACTGATCCTATGGAACTCTTCTGTGTTTTTTCCTCATATGAGATAAACTCATCCTTCAGCCACAGTAGGCGATTGTCATCGCTCCTAAAAATGGGAGCTTTGTGGCCGCTTACATTGAATGAAGTGTCATGGATGTAAATTATTTCTTCATGAACTTTATGAAGAAAACGGTGGAACTTGCTCCCTTGAAATCTATGGCAGCACCCGTAGAATTTTGCTCAAGTAGCTCTACGGCTGCAGACACTTGAGGGGCGAGAACTTGAACTGCTCGCAGCATATTCATTTTTTTTTTCAAATTGGAAGGGTAGACATGTTTCCTCGTCAAACGTTGGGCCAGCTTCACAGTCTTGTGTTTATGATGCTCGCATAATTTCTGCAAAAACGCACCACTATTCACTCCTGTGCCATCTGTAAGTTCACGTTCGAGGAACTGGTTTCTAACGTTTTTGAGCACTTAGCAGGGGTCAAAACTCAGACATATAACGTGGTTGGCGTCATGTGGATGACGTACAACTGTGTTGAGGTTGCCGTTACCCATGTCCTTAAACATCGTCATTCTTGCTGAATAATTGTCCGTGACAATGCGAATGATGATAAAGCCACATGATTTCACAGCAACAATGACCCCCTTCGTCTATGCAAAGAGGTCACTACCACTCAGTTGCTTCGTGAAGTAGTACGAGCATGGAATCTTGTACCGACTAGTGGTACCATGCAGCACAAAGCAGAGGACTCTGTTCGCAAGGGCTTCTTTTGCTGTATTCGCCATTCTACTCTCTGGCTTTTCCTTGAGGCCAAAGACTGCATTAGCCTTCCTATCATAGATGGACTTTTGTTTTATGCTAGCTTCATCTATTATCAATGAGGCCATATGTTGTTTGCTACTGAGTAGCGAGGCCTCGTGAACCAGACGGTTCTTCGTATAGCATTGCTCATACCCGATGATGTTGGGCTTGGACATATATACCTCTGAAGAGTGCACTTTGCTGGCAGTGTCAGAATCTCCGAAGTGTGAGCGCGATCGTAGCCTGCTTTTGGGGACAGCAAGTGCAATATCACACACTCCCTAACAGCTTCTTCTAGGTACGCTGAATGCTTGTCTCCGTAACATTCTATTTGACGCAAAATAAACACGGCCTTTTTTTCTCCTTTCTGTGCATCTGTTGGGATTTTCCAAACACACGCGTGGTGCTTGCTTTCCCGATAATATGCGGACGCCTTTTTCTCTTCTTTCAACAACTGCTGCACCTTCTCGCATTTTGAACGATGGTACGACACTTGGGAGCGTAATCTTCTTATCATAGCCAGGTATCGACCCGCCCGATAAACATTGCTGTTCATTGTTTGCGTACAAACACTTACAGCCGTTCTTGCTCAGTGAAAGCATATTTTGAAGTCGCAACATCCAGGTCTGGTTCGTTGGTCTCCGCTTTTCGCTTTCTTGGTGTTTGGCGTAGGGGCCAAGCTCGGGAAGCAGGATCTTTGCGGGGCTTCTTTGCACTTATTCTCGTGTAGGAAGGATAGTCCTCGAAGAGAGTGCGTGCAGAGTCGGGAAGTTTTCTGATGCTGCACGCAGGCACATAGTATACATCGCAAAAGTGTCTGCTGCATACGACAGTCGATGCAGACTTGTCGTTGATGATGAGGTTCTCTCTCGGAATATTCTATTGCCATTTAGCGCGCAGTTCAGCATTTCTTGGGAATCGGTGAGAAGAAACACCGAGAGTTTTCCCCAAACAGCTGGACTTGCAATACGGAACACAACAATACACCATCGCACATCTAATATATATCCATACGTACTGCTCGTACTGAAGGTTGAACGACCGTCTTCCTGAGTCGAAAAATCACTGCAGACTGAACACTGAGAAAGTTTTGAACAAAATGCAGCTGCGGTGGGCAAATACCAGAATAAAGCAAGTCCAACTAGAGGGAAAGAGAAATCGGCATCAACCTGTTTGTAGAGCTACAAGAAAAATTAAAAAAGGCTGTTTACTTGCCAAAAAATGTGAATATCAGTTTCTTTTCCTAGGCATGGTCTTCCACGAACTCGGAGTATAGCGCAGAAATTATTTGCACTAGAGATTTTAGTTCGAAAGCAAGCGGCTTGCGAGCGTAAGCAGCTGCATTCTTCACATTATTCATGGATGTGGCTTTCAGTACGAAGGAACGCAAAAGATCTCGGGGTCTCCGCAATTAATGTTTACAGATTGTCTTAACACCTTCACAATGCACGCCACTCCTCCAGGGCGTGCCGCCTGAAGGGGTTATTCAGCAGCAAAAGTCCCCTTTCTTTTACTGATATTTTTAACCGTTAGAGATACAAGTCACGTACCTGTTTAAAAGAGCTGTCAAGCAGCAGACTGCAGCTTTTGGCACTGAAAACCACCACAGATTTATTTGTAAAAATAAAGAAATAGAAAATAGCTAGAAAATGGAAGGTGTGCTCGTCATTTTCCTAAGCGACCTTTAATTGCGGCCTCGTTGTCTAACGAGAGCAAGTGCCAAAGGTGTTTGGTGCTCGCCGATTGCAGAACAGATGCAATGTTGTTTATCTCTCTATCTCTCTCTAATCGTTGCCCATGCTTTATGCTTCATTCATTATGCCTCGTTAGCCAATTTTTCACATTTTTACTGAGCTTAAGCTTGTATTATTGGCGAGCACATGCACACCTAAATTATGCGTCGAGCTGTCTGATAACATTATTTTTTTTAAAGGAGAGGTGATTCTTTTACCCCCGACTTATTGAATAATCCCCCTTCCCCTCATCATCGAGAACCCTTATTCCACGGTTTCACATCGACAATCTCTCTTGTGTCGTGGGTGCGGCGCAGAAGATGCAATGGCAGGGTCGCCGCGGCCCTATACCGCCGACGGGTGACGAAACATACTCAGAAACTCTCCCATTGCATTCGCGATGGTTGAAAAGGCCGTAAAGAAACAAGCGCGCGCAGGTGCAGTCTAGCCCGGCCGTGCTTCAGTGGCAGCATTGAGTTCTTCACAAATACCTAGCGGGATCTATGGCGCCACCATCCATGCGAATTTCTTAAGGGAGCAATGAGAATGACGGTGCGTACCTGTCTGCGAGGACTGTGATGGCTGGTGTTCCGCGAGGATTCGGTCGAAATCGAGTACGACTGCGTAAATAAAGCTTTACTAAACAAAACGTTCAGAGGCGGATCTCATTCAAGCGTACTATATTCTGAAATTAAAGTCCACTTACCCTGACGGCACAACCGAACGGCGAAAGAAACAAACAGACGACACAAAAGTGGCGGAGGGAACGCTTGCTTGTCGTCTGCTTGCCAATTAGTAAAGTGCCGTCAGGCGCCCGTTGACGTGCACTCAGTTGCCGCGGAAACACTCGCATTTCATGTAAATCCTTATATGCATCATTTTGTAAAATTCATGAGCTGTGCCAGCGCTAAGCACCATGAACCTTCAAGATATCTGAGGTTAAGAATGAGGAATGAGTTGTTTGCAAGTGTCCTACTCGCGTATGACTCCCAAACATAGGCGTACCAGCCGTGGGGGGGGGGGGGGGGGCAAGGGTGTCGCGAGTTTTCCCACTGAAAAAGTATGGGGGGAGGTTAGCCCCCCCCCCCCCCCCACTTTCGACAGTGGTCACCCTTGGCTGCACGCTGGGGAAACGAACAAATATAAGGTGTAGTTTTTCATCACAACAGTAATTATTCAATTGTGTCACTACGGGAGAATAAAATTGTTACGAGGCTTTGTTACAACATAGTGATATATATATATATATATATATATATATATATATATATATATATATATATATATATATATATATATATATATATATATATATATATATATATATATATATATCGTGGCGCGAGAGTCGTCAGGGGCCTGGACTTGGTCAGACAGGGGAGATGCCCCGGAGATGCCCCGATTTCGTGGCGCACGATGCGCACGATATTGTCGGAAACAGCAGGGGCTGGTGCCAAACGGGCGTCCTCGCAGGTTGATGTTGCAGCCGTGTTGGGAAGACGCGAAAAGTGTGGAGTGATACGGCGACTTTTCGTGTCTTCGAAGCGTCGGCATTCATTAATAACGTCGTCTGCGGTCGATGAGTTTCGAAATACGAGGAGATTGAAGGCGTCATCGGCGATTCCTTTGAGGATGTGCGCGACCTTTTCAGATTCCGGCATCTTGTCATCAACCTTCCGGCAGAGGACGAGCACATGTTGTATGTATGTGACGTACGACTCGGTGCCGGACTGGAGTCGGGACGCTAGTTCTTTCTGCGCAACACGACGACGCCCGATGGGCTTGCCGAAGAGATCGATGAGTTTCTGCTTACAGATGTCCCAACTCGTGATATCTTCCTCGTGGTTGGAAAACCAAACTTTAGCTGTACCATCAAGGTAGAAAATAATATTGGCCAACATGAGCGTCGGATCCCAGTTGTAAAGAACGCTCACCCTTTCGTACAGCTGAAGCCATTCCTCCACGTCAGTACTGTCACTGCCCGAAAATGTGCCTGGGTCACGCGGTTGAGTCAGGACGACGGTGCGGTTAGTAGCAGCTGGATGCGGTGCTGTTGGTTGCTGCGTAGTTGGACGAAGCACGGTTGGGGTAGTCTCCGAAGAATCCTCGTCTTCGTCTTGATCAGGCATCGCACAGGCAGCCAAGGAACGTCCGCTGCGTAGAATCGTCGTGGTGTTGACTGTGGGAAGACCCGCACCTCCACCAAAATGATACGGGGAGAAGGCGTCTGAAAAATGCCTTTACTTTTGGTAAACAGGCAGGCATACAATATGGAGCCCGGTCTGCACGAGCTCGCGCTAAACATCGTCCTCTTTTCTAGAATGTTCATTTGTGGCGCCACGTAGCAATATACATATCCCGGCCCCGGCTGACGAATGAGGTAGGCTTGCCCCCCCCCCCTCACGAAAAAGTTGGTATGCCACTGCTCCTGAACAACATTATATATATATATATATATATATATATATATATATATATATATATATATATATATATATATATATATATATATATATATATATATATATATATATATATATATATATATATATATATATATATATATATATATATATATATATATATATATATATATATATATGAATGAGATCTATCAGACAATCATGCCAATGAAAGTAAAGGGGAAGTTATTAGACCGAATTGTAATGTAAATGTGAAGAAAGAGAAGTGAGTGAAATGATCAATTGCCGTGGGCAGGTACCAAACCTGCGACCTTCGAATAACTCGTTCGATGCTCTACCACTGAGCCAGCATTGCTGCTATCCTCCCAGGCACTTTATTAGGTATATAAGTGAATTTAAACCTGGGAGTGTCAGTCAGGGCTATCTGTAGCCATGGCAGCGAGTGCGGCACACTCTTTAAGAGCTAATGTGGCGTCACGTAGCACGTGAACTTAGTACGAGCTGGTAGCTGACAAATAGTCCCTCGTATACAACCTAAGGCACCAAGTCTGCCAGTACGAGACCCTCGTTAATGAATAAGGGAAAGAAGTGTATACTTAAGGGCTCGTTTTTCAAGTATTTAACCATGTAGATCCCCCGCCACAACGTGGTTTATTTCTACGCTTCATCCAGAGTTTGGCCTTCAACAGGATTGAGGGTACAGTTTGTTGGTGCTCAGCTTTATACAATCTTAAATAAAAGAGGTACACGGGGGAAAAATGAAGAAAGAGCAGAAAGAAAGAAAGAAAGAAAGAAAGAAAAAAGAAAGAAAGAAAGAAAGAAAGAAAGAAAGAAAGAAAGAAAGAAAGAAAGAGACAAAGAAAGAAAAGCAATGTGAACATGAGGTGGACTCCCCAGGCCGCCCCTTTCCACCCTTTTTTCTTTTTCCCTTCCCCTTTCCTCTCTTCCTCCTTTCCTTTTATGACTTTTTTTTTCTGACGTTTCCCTTTAGTGGTCTGCGTATCCTTCCTTTCACTAGGGTATTGTTCCCGAGCAGACCGGCGCCGCATGGCTATGGTGGTTTGGTGTGGGCAAAAAGAGCTGTTTTAAGAAGTTCGAGCCTCGTGGACGTCTCGTCATTGAAAGAGGGACGCCACGTATTGCCGCAGAGGCTGGCAAGCGGGTGCAATGTCAATTCTGGCCCGCTTCTGGATTACGCATGCAGTAGGGACCTCCCGATTGTGCACAGAGTTGCTGTTGGGCACGTTCTCTGAACAGGGTGTTGTTGGGAGTGTTCTCGGAACGTCCTTTCTTCTATACTGGAGAGATAGAAACGATACTGTGGTGTGCGATTACTTTTCTTTGAATTTACGGATTTGATATAAACGCCAGACAACTGTCACATCTGAAGGTAATTTCTATTCCATTGTATTCTCTATTCGAGTCACCAAAATAATAAAATAAGAACCAAATAAATTTTATTTATTTATAGAATACTGCGGACAAAAAGTCCAAGCAGGGTGAGCATACATGAAACACACTAAATAACAGAATGAAACAAGGCTGCAAAGTGTTTTTTACACAATTTATTTGCATATAAGACAGAGGGGTTGTGACTTTAAAAAAAAGTAACAACTGAACAACAAGGTGATAATACAATTCAAGGAAGTCATGGAAGAAGAGTATTTGCACAAATCGTCAAGGGCGTTGAGGAAATGCTTCGGTTAGTTTATTCCAATCATATATTGTTTGTGGGAAGAAGGAGTTCCAAAAAGTATCAGTTATTGCGAAGATTAGCGTTAGGGAGTGAGGATAGTGGTTTCGAGTGGGTCTGCTTAACAAGGGAGATACGTATGCTGCTGTGTCTAAGGGTAGCCTGTGGTTTACTAGGTCTGAAAGAAACTGTAGCCGACTTTTTTTTTCTTCGAATTTGTAATAGTTCTATACCATTTGCCGTCAGTAATGCAGTGGGGGAGTCAGTTGACATAAATTTACTATATATGAATCGTACTGCTTTCGTTTGAATTCTTTCTAGGTTTTGAACGTTAATTTTTGTGTGGGGATCCCAAACTATGGAGCCGTACTGAAGTTTAGGCCTAATTAAGGAAAAGTAGGAGAGAAGTTTAACACTAGGCGGAACAGTCTTGAGCTTGTGGCGGAGAAGGCATAATTTACAGAAAGTGGCAGAGCAGATGTTATTTATGTGCAAATTCCAGGATAAGGTACTTGTTGACGTTAAGCCCAAGTATTTATAGGAGGCTACTTTAAGTAAAGGTGCTTCAGCTAAATTGTATGTGTAGTCTAATGGGACTTTTTTGCGCGTTATGGAGAGGTACACGCATTTGTTTGCATTAAGAAGCATTCCCCATTGTTCACACCATTTTGATACATTGCCTGAGTTAGTATTAAGATCACATTGGTCACTAATGCAGGTTACATCACTAAACAAAACACAATCGTGGGCAAATAGACGAATTTGTACCGGAGTGCTAATTACATTGACAATACCATTAATGTAGACCAGAAACAGAAGGGGGCCTAGTACGCTCCCCTGCGGAACGCCAGAAGTCACCGGAAGGCAGCCCGATTGTTTTTCTCCTACCTGAACATATTGGTTGCGATTGAGTAGATAAGCTGAGATCCAGGAGATAAATAGTTCTGGTATGCCAACTAACCGAAGCTTTATAATTAGTTTATCGTGTGGAACTGTGTCGAATGCTTTACTGTAGTCTAAGAATATTACATCAATTTGGCCGTTAGCATCAAGACAAGCTGCAAAGGTATGAACGATAGTAACCAATTGTGTTGTAGTAGAAAATCCTTTTCAAAACCCATGTTGATGATTTGTTGAAACTGAGCGTTCTTCTAAGAATTCATTTAATTTATGAGCTATTATGTGTTCGATAAGCTTACAGCGTGATGATGTTAAGGAGATCGGTCGATAATTTTGTAGTACTAGACGGTCAACTTTCTTGAATACAGGAACTATTCGTGCCGACTTCCAGTCATCTGGCAATTTTACTGACAACAGAGAGACTCGAAAAATGACGAGTAAGTATTTTGCAACAGACTGTGCAAAGCGACGCAGAAATATGTTGGGGATATTGTCGGGACTGCAAGAAGTCTTAGTCTTTGAGTTCAACAACATAGCAACGACACCAGAATAAGAAATAAAGTTTACATTTGCAGCATTGTCCCCATTTATGACAGACGGGGAAGCACTAGGAGTAGAAAATACACTATGAAAATACTCATTGAGGTGTTGAGCAGTGGCAGCCTGATCAGATACCATTGAACCATTGACAAAAACCTGTGATATAGGTTTCTTTTTTTGGCTAATATAGTTCCGGAACTTCTTTGGATCATTCTTTATGAAGTTTGCGAGTGACGTATTGAAGTAGTATTCCTTCGAGGTGTGTACGGCATGTGCAAGCTTATCTAGAGCGTCAGCTATAACTTTGGTGTCAGCATGCTTTTTCTTTAATCTTTTAACTTTACGCTTGAGATGAATGATGCTTCTCGTCATCCAGGGCGTATGTCTATGCACCTTTTTATGTTTAGACGGTATAAATTTTTCGATACAGTAGAAGCATATGCGTTTAAATTGGTCCCACAATCTACAAACATCGGTAGCTACAAAATCTATGAGACAGGTTTCTAGGTGCTCGATAATGCAAGCATCATTGGCATGTGTATAATCTTCCACACAATGAAAGGACGAGTTGGCAGTTTCCGAAAGCGGTACCAGAGGGATAGAAACTGACACAAGGTAGTGATCAGACAGCCCTTGCTCAATTACTACGGTATGTGTACTGAAATCACGGGGAATAAATACCAGATCTAAGATAGATCTAGCAGTACCCTGATAATGCGTTGGTTCATGAACCAATTGTACCAAATTATGTACGAGCATGATGTCAAACACTGCATTTGCATTGCTGATATTGGCTGTAAAGGTTTCAAAACGCTCCCAATCTACTCTGGGGAGATTGAAATCGCCAATCAAAAGAACTTTGTTGCCATGGTATTTAGACATGTGTCCCTTTAGTTTTAATAGGTATTCAAGAGTTGAGTCCAGTGGTATATATAATGCACATACGATGGCCCCACAAAGTTACTTTAATGCAGATACATTCAAGCTCCGGAGCATCATCCAACAAGACAGCATCAAATTTTTGTTGGATCAGGACGGCCACACCACCTCCCCTTGATTGCCTGTCCTTACCAAAAGCCGTATAGAAAGGTGGAAAAATGTCGCCATCATTCACCTGTTCATGTAACCGCGTCTCAGTTATAACAGTAATGTGCACGAGGATCGTACTGCAGTAATAGGATTTCGAGGGGCTCGGTTTTATTCATAACACTGCGGGCATTCAAATTAAGTAGACGAAGTTGCTTGTGCGCATGCACATTACGTCAGGTTTTAGACTGTTGGGGTGTGGTGTTCTTGTAGCCGGTCATTTTTACCCGCCTATTTTGCACCTCATCCCAAAAATACATATCCTTATCGATCTTTAGTTTTTCGTGTACGAGGTTGATTCTTTTCCCTTGTTCTATCTCGGCCTTTGCGCTGTGACAGAGCAGACTGCGTTTTTTTTTTAGCGTTGATTTTGAGTAATCATTCTTAACAAAGATATCTGAGCCCTTCAGTTTGCTTGCGTTTTCATTATCTTTTTCTTTTCTGTAATGTGAAGCGTTGGATCAATGTGTAGCGTTGTATCACGAATTGCTTGTGCGACATGTTTAAGCAGTGTGTAACTGCTTCATTCATGCAGAGTAAGTTGTTTTGCTGTTGAAACATAAATGTAGGCTATAGTTTTCATTTGTGCGTGCATTTTTGTTATAGTTGACCTGCATTCACTAATCTAACCACATATAATTTTCACTGGCCGCTTGAAAGAGCTGCTTTAAATATGTAAATTAGCTTTAGCTGCACGTAAGAAATTTGAAGTTACACGCATGTGTCATGTGCTTGTCGTGTATTGTGGCTAAGATAACCTTGATTACAACGTTCCTCACACAGGTATGCATATTTTCACGTCACTCCAGGGGGTGTCGACAAGGTTTATTGACGTCTGAGCAACAGGGCTCTAACCAAGCGCGTCAGTTGGGCTTGTTTGTGAAGCGGGGGCCCACGTGCACTTCTTCTCTGTGGTGTGAGCCTTCACCTTGGCATACGACCCACTACTAGAAGTAGGTGGCAATATTCCTCCTCAACAACAAAAAAAAGAGCATCGTCCCGATGCTGTAAAGTTATTGCAAAAGAAACCAAAAGAAAGTAGTTTAAACAATGAAAAAGGCACCAATAATCAAATGTTAGACGCGATAAGTTCATCAATGATGAGGCAATTGTCGGAGCACAAATAAAAAAAACACAATAAAAGTGGTCTTTTAGGGACGCGCAAAATAAGGCTTCATGTGGTTGTTTTCGTTGTACCCATCGTGACGACGTAGCGTCCGGAACCACTTCGTAGTTTACGTCGCTCACGCGGCGTAATACTTTATACGGACCGAAGTATCTGCTGAGCAACTTTTCGGAGAGGCCACGGCGTCGAACAGGGGTCCAAACCCAAACTTGGTCTCCCGGACTGTAAGATACGTCATTGTGACGCATATTGTAACGTCGTGCATCGACCTGTTGCTGCTGACCAATGTGTAGCCGGGCGAGCTGGCGAGTTTCCTCGGCACGCTCTGTAAATTCTTCTGCGTCAGTTGTTAATTGATCGGCGTCTTCACAAGGAAGCATCGCATCCAGCATCGTCTGAACTTCGCGGCCGTAGAGAAGTCGAAACAATGTAAATCGGGTTGTTTCTTGAACGGTTGTGCTATAAGCGAACGTCACAATATGACGAGGACCTGAATGCGCTTTTCTATTGCGAATATTTCGGGGCATGATGTTGAAAGGCACTTCTTAAGAGCAGGAGTTCGGTGCTTTTTCTCACTGTTGAGGTGGCATTTCGCCTCGACCACCTCGAAGGGTGCGTTGAATCTTGTGGCATATATTTTCCCTTCTCGGATGACCTCCTCCTTTCTCTGGCACCTCATGAACAATCGAAGAATTTCCGTTTTTTTTTTTTCTAACACGTCGCTCACGCCTGGTTAACTATAACTCGCTCGCTCTCTCTCGTCGTACAGTGTAGCCGGGTTTCGCCTTTTCACGCGGTTATCTATCATGTAAATATGGATATAACGAAGTTCTCATTTTTACTATTTTTCGCAGTTTGTAGTTACCTTAGATGTGTATAAACAAGCGTTATTTGCTGTTTTTGTATGAATAAAGGTAGATGCCAAAACATTATAGTCTTTTGTATTATTCTTGGGACTTCGAAGTAAACAAAAGGTCACTCTACATTAATAAGTTGTGTGGTCTATAATATTTGTCTCAAGCAGTTGGGGAATTCATTAAGTGTCTTTGTTTGTGTCGGCAACGCCAACAAATCACACCGCGAAGCACCCTGGTGAGCCGTTTCGGCCAATTATCAGTGTGCTTTGTAATTAGTCGTAGATGCTATGCGCCATTATCGGAGGTATTCACGTGACGTCATTCGGGGACTCGCTCTCTGGATTTCGTGCCTACCGGTTGTGCCCCCGCGATCTCCGACGACAGCGCCGCTCTGGCCGACTGGGCTCGCCCTACGCCATCTCCTGACGCCGACAAGAGCTCTCGCTGAGTGGTGCCCCGTCCTCGGACTCTTGCGACCAGGTCCATCTTTCATATCTTCTCCTTAATTCTGGATGTCACTGTCCCCGCACCACGCTCTCTCCTTCCCCTCTCTCTATCTCTATACCTTTTAATCCTATCCTTTTAGTCCCTCCTTGTTAGGAGAGGTTAGTTTCGGATATACGAGATCCATATACGAGAGCGACACATGCAAGCTATGCAAGTCCGGTAGAGCCACCCTTGAACACATGTTGTGGGCATGTCCCATTTACCAAGATCATATGGCGGTCTCTTCGGAAAATTTGCGGGCATAGTGGTCAGCCGCGCTGCAAAGCTCAGAACTCGCGGACCAAATTTGGACCGTCCAGTGAGCCCTAAAGGCAGCGCGGGACGGCAACAGCTACAAGCGGCCATCTAGGCAGCCTATATATTTATATAAATTGTAGCGAAGCCTCCCAACTATGAAATGGGTCGAACTCTTGAGTACCTCCTAGTGGGGCTACCCAACAAGGACGCCGCTCGCGCTGAGAGCCCGTGCTTGGCCGTGACTGTCGCTATTGTATATTCTCGCTCGTTGCCGGTTAATAAACGCCTTAACAATTTGGTGGAGAGTGCTGCGATCCCCGTCTATGCCTTTGGAGCTACGAACACGTACCCTGCCATCTATTATGTACCACGACGCTTCCCAGCAAACGCCTCCCCCTATGCCACCCCCTTGTCCCGGTGTCCCCAGAATCCGCGCTCCACCCATCTTCACTGGCGCTGATGGCACTGACGTGGAGGACTGGCTCGCCATTTACGAGCGCGTGAGCGTCCCCAACATATGGGACGAGGACGGCAAGCTGACCAACTTCGTATTCTACCTTACGGGTGTTGCCAGTTTGTGGTACAACAACCACGCGTCCGATTTTGCCACCTGGTCCGATTTTAAGACCGCAATCATCAACGTCTTCGGCCACCCTGCTGTTCGCAAGCTGCAAGCCGAGCAGCGCTTACGTGAACGTGCTCAGGAGGCTGGTGAGTCATTCACCAGCTATATTGAAAACGTCCTGCACCTATGCAATAAATCTAATCCCACCATGTCTGAGTCTGACAAGATCCGAAACATCATGAAAGGCATTGACGATGATGCCTTCACGATGCTGCTCGCCAAAAACCCCGGCACAGTGGCTGAGGTCATCACACTGTGCCAGAGCTACGAGGAGCTCCGCCGGCAGCGTTCGATGACCCGACGTTCCCCACCACGAGCTGCAACGCTTGCTGGCTTGGAAGCCAGTTGTGACCAAGTGGCGTTGATGGCAGACCTAAAGTCCTTCATCCGTGAGGAAATCGCGCGTCAGTTCTCGCTCCTGCCCTTTGCCCACCAACCGACTGTTCAACAATCGCCTACTACCCTTCTCCCTCCCATCAGTCGAGCGATTGAACAGGAAATAGCGGAGGTAATGCCTGCGTACCACCCTCCACAGCCTCCGGCTCCTGCGCCCCTGAGTTACGCGCAAGTGGTCGCCAGGCCGCCCCAAGTCGTTCCAGCACCCGCCCCTCTGACTTACGCCGAAGCTGCCGCTCGACCTCCGTCCTCTGCAGCGGGTATGCCCGCTACGTATGTTGACGTAACCTCTCAGCCTCAGCTTCAGTCCACCATGCAGCCACCGTTCCGTCCATCGGACCTTGCGACATGGGTGAGACCTACCCCGGTGAACAGATGGCGCACACCCGACAACCGGCCCATCTGCTTTGCCTGCGGTTACGCCGGTCACGTGGCCCGTTATTGCCATCGCGTACAGCCGGCTCCAATTTCTTCACCTGTTTCAGGCCAACTCAGCCGTCCTTATAGCGAAGAACCGCCATCTATGTCTCCTCGATCTCACCCAGGTCCATCTCGAAGATCACCGTCTCCACGACGTCGTTCCCTGTCCCCCATGCGGCCAAGTACGGCTGCTCATGAGCGGGAAAACTAGTCGTCGCAGTCCCCGAGGCAAGGAGCTGCGACGCTATCGCAATGTGAAAGCCCTCAGAGCAGCCCCTCGAATGTCATTGACGTGCTTGTGGACGGTGTTTGTGCATCGGCTCTTATTGACACTAGAGCTGCCGTATCAGTTATGGACGAAAAACTCTGCCGCTTACTTCGAAAAGTGACGACGCCACTTTCTGGGTTATCCCTCCGTACTGCAAGTTTGCACCGCATTCATCCTACAGCAGGGTGCACAGCTCGCGTTGTCATCCAGGACGTTCTGTATGTCGCCCAGTTCATCATCATTCCGGCTTGCTCTCATGACGTCATCCTGGGATGGGACTTTCTCTCCTGTCATGACGTCGTCATCCATTGTGCTGCCGCCGAAATTGAGCTTTCACCCTTCTCGCATTTGACGCGAGAAGACAGTCCCTCGACACTGAGCAAGATCCTAACGAAAGACGATACAACAGTGCCTCCAAACTCGACGACGGCTGTGTCTGTCTACTGCGCCGGTCTCTCCGACACCATTGCACTCGTTTCGCCATCTGACCGCGCTTGCAGCAGGAAAGGGTTGCTAGTACCTTTCGCGACCGTGCAGATCAACCAGGGCAACGCTGCTATTTTTGTAACCAACCCGTCCCCGTACACTGTTACCTTGCTTCGAGGGGAATGTCTCGGCAGAGTGGAACCAGTCGACGACGCACAAGTCCTGGACGTACCCGATGACACGCGCTGTCCCAGGTCACGTACCATCAATGCTGTTTCCACTTCTGAATCGTCATTTGCTGATGTATTTGGCCCCTCCATCGCTGACAATCTTACGGCCGTACAGTGTTCCCAACTTCTGGACCTGTTGCAAGAATATCGTTCTTTCGATGTCGGGCGAAGTCCTCTCGGTCGCACGTCCGTTGTTTCGCATCGCATCGACACTGATGCCCATCCACCTTTACGGCAACGTCCATATCGCGTGTCGCCTGCTGAACGTCGAGTAATTAATGATCAGGTTGACGATATGCTCCGACGCGACGTTATTCGGCCCTCGGACAGTCCATGGGCGTCTCCTGTTGTTCTTGTTGCGAAGAAAGACGGTTCTGTGCGGTTCTGTGTAGACTACAGACGGCTCAATAAGATCACTCGCAAGGATGTTTGTCCACTTCCACGCATCAATGACGCGATTGACAGCCTTCATGGAGCCGATTTATTTTCTTCTCTCGATCTGCGCTCGGGGTACTGGCAAGTACCCATGGCTGACGACGCTCGACCAAAGACCGCCTTCGTCACGCCAGACGGCTTGTACGAGTTCAACGTCATGCCGTTTGGTCTATGTAATGCACCTGCGACCTTTGAGCGCATGATGGACACCGTTCTGCGCAACTTGAAATGGTACACGTGCTTGTGTTACCTCGACGATGCCATTGTCTTCGCTCCGGATTTCTCCACGCATCTCCAACGTCTGAAGGAAGTTTTCGCGCGTGTGAGCAATGCCAGCTTACAACTAAATCTGAAAAAGTGACGCTTTGCAGCACGGCAACTCACCATGCTGGGGTACGTCGTGTCCAAAGACGGCATTCTTCCTGATCCTGCCAAGCTTCGGGCCGTGGCCGAATTCCCCAAACCTGCATCTGTCAAAGAACTGCGTAGTTTCGTGGGCCTGTGCTCATACTTCCGACGCTTCATACGAAACTTCGCCACGATCATATCACCGCTGACGAAGCTCCTTGGAAGTAACGGGCCCCTCAATTCGTGGTCATCCGAGTGCGACGACGCGTTCGCGAAGCTCCGCCACTTGTTGACGTCGCCTCCCATTCTACGCCACTACGACCCTACAGCCCCAACGGAGGTGCACACGGACGCCAGCGGTGTAAACCTAGGCGCTGTCCTGGCGCAGCGAAAACCCGAATTCCCTGAATATGTCGTAGCATATGCAAGCCGTACGCTCACGAGAGCCGAGACAAACTACACCGTCACGGAGAAAGAGTGCCTGGCGATCGTCTGGGCCCTTGCAAAGTTTCGACCTTATTTGTATGGTCGCCCATTCGATGTCGTCACCGACCATCATGCACTATGCTGGCTTTCATCATTGAAGGATCCCTCAGGTCGTCTCGCCCGTTGGGCTCTTCGCTTACAAACACTACGACATCCGTGTGCTGTACCGCAACGGACGCCAGCATGCTGACGCTGATGCCCTCTCACGCTCCCCTCTACCTCAAGACGGCGTGCCTTGCTCAGCAACCTCAATTGCTGTATCTGCCATCGATGTTGACATTCTCGCTACCGAACAGCGAAAGGATAATTGGATCGCCCCACTGATCGACTTGCTCCTGATCCGTCCGCAACACCATCCACGCGTGCCTTGCGTCGTCGAGCTCACCATTTCGCCATCCGTGACGGCCTCCTACACCGACGCAATTACAACTCTGATGGCCGGCAGTGATTACTCGTCATACCCCGCAGTCTGCGCTTGGAGATATGTGAATCTTTACATTCTGATCCGCAATGTGCACACTCTGGGGTATTCAAAACTTACCACCGCATTTGACAACGCTACTTCTGGCGCGGGATGTACCGCTACGTGCGGCACTTCGTTCGCTCTTGCCTCACTTGCCAACGCCGTAAACCGTCAGCCCACACGTCGCACGCCGGTCTGCAACCGTTACCTTGCCCTGACCGTCCCTTTGGGCGCGTAGGTATCAATTTGTATGGACCACTTCCTCTGACGTTGGCTGGTAACCGCTGGGTCATCGTTGCCGTTGACCATTTAACGCGATACGCCGAAACCACCGCTCTCCCTGCGGCTACTGCGCGCGATGTTGCGTCCTTCCTGCTGCATCGATTCATACTGCGCCACGGACCACCCCAAGAGCTTCTCAGCGATCGAGGCCGTGTCTTCTTGTCGGAAGTCGTCGAAGCCATTTTGACGGAGTGCCATTCTGTCCACCGCAAAACTATTGCTTACCACCCACAGACGAATGGCCTCACCCAACGCTTTAACCGCACCCTCGGCGACATGCTTTCTATGTACGTCGCTGCCAACCACACTAATTGGGATAATATACTGCCCTTCGTCACCTACGCCTACAACACCGCCCCTCAGAGCACGACTGGTTTTTCACCTTTCTACTTGCTGTACGGAAAGCACCCGTCGCACACCATGGACACGATACTCCCGTACACGCCGGATCCATCTGAGTGTACACCTATTTCCGAGACAGCCAGGCTTGCTGAAGAGTGTCGCGAGCTTGCCAAGTCTTTTACGACGCAAGAGCAAGAGCGGCAGAAGAGTATTCGTGATGGCTCCACCACTTCTGAGCCCACAATCCTTCCTGGTGCGCTTGTATGGCTCTCGATCCCGACCTCTGTAGCTGGCCTCTCTTCCAAACTACGTCCCAAATACGAAGGCCCCTACTGTGTCATCGAGCGCACCTCACCCGTCAACTATCTGATCGAACCCGTTGAACAATCTTCGGACATGCGCCGCCGTGGGCGAGACATCGTCAACGTGGAGCGCCTGAAGGCTTATTATGACCCGCTCATAGTAACAAGCTGTTAGGTCGCCAGGCGGCTCCCTCTTCGACCCCGGGGTAATTGTAGCGAAGCCTCCCAACTATGAAATGGGTCGAACTCTTGAGTACCTCCTAGTGGGGCTACCCAACAAAGACGCCGCTCGCGCTGAGAGCCCGTGCTTGGCCGTGACTGTCGCCATTGTATATTCTCGCTCGTTGCTGGTTAATAAACGCCTTAGCAATATATATATATATATATATATATATATGTGTGTGTGTGTGTGTGTGTGTGTGTGTGTTTTGTTTAAAACTAGATATGTTTGTTTACCTAACTTTTGAAAGCACGAAGTTGGACACAAAATTTCTATTAGAAAGTTGCAGATCGGTTCAAAACATCCGATTAGACTGTTTCGAACTTTATATCTGTTAATTATTACTGTTTTTCTGCTAACTACAAACGCCCGCGAAATACAAAAAAATGGGCCCCGTATCTGCATGTTACACTGCAAATTACATGTTACATCTGCATGTGATTACATCTGTATCTGCATGTTACACTGCTTGTTACAATGCAAGCCCGCTCATTAATAAACGTGCATTGCGGCAGCACATTCTCAGAGCAGGTGTTTTTTTTTTTTCAGGGTCGGTAAACATTTCGTTATTTGCGAATAGCACGGCGGTATTTTTGTGATACCTTCGTTTACTTGGTTGAGAAAGAAAGAAAGGAGTGCTGGTGCGTTGCTTGGTGCATCGGTTTTGTGCATAGTATTTTGTTGCCGGTGCTTCAATCACTTCTTGGTTGTATTATAATATACTGCGGTGATGAAACACGTGTGTCCAAAGGCGTAGCCACAAACATATGTCGGGGGGAGGGGGGAGGGGGGAGGAACGGGCATCCCCTTGCAATGGTCATTTTTCTCTCTCTATGCCATGACAAAAAATTTCGAGGAGGGGGAAGGTGGGCACAGGCTTGGTGTCCCAAACCTTGGCTAAGCCCTTGCATGTTATTGTTAAGTTCAAGCAACGAAAATTTCGGTGCATTTTTAGGGAGAGAAAAAAGCTATGGTTTTCAAAATTAGCTATTACGTTAGCAGTGCTGTTTCAGTTAGAAGGTACGAAACGAGTCGAATTGTATGAACAAATTAGAATGGAGTAGCGAGATTAGTTTTCACATGCGTACAATTTCACATTGCAGCAACGTATTCAATATTTGGTCGTATTCGGGTTTTGAAAAGGTTTATTTTAACTGAGGCAGGAGAAGCGAGAAAGTAGCAACGCGAGTATCCAAGCGGTGCTATCGGCACTGTTAATGATGTTATCAGTGTGTTTACCGTCCATTTTAGATTACATGAAATATGAACTCCAAAATATCCATAGCCGTTACAAGTTCTTATGAACTGTATACTGTTCAAGGGGTGAAAAAAAAACGGACTGTTCGTGTTTCAAACGACATACGCATCACGTATTTTCCAGCATTTAGTCCCATAAACAATATTATGCACAAGTTTACGCTGAAACTTTGTCCGGTGGTTTATTATTAGCTGTGCGCATCTGCATACAGCTTATGTAGAATTGATAATGTTTTTGTCAGAGACAGAGCGATTTCAGAACATTAAAGCCAAAAAGTTAGCAGGAGCGTGATGAGTTGAAGCAGCTTTTCCTTGAAACCGCAGCCCGAAATCGATTTGTAGAATTAACCTTAATATCAGTCGAGCTCCAGGGGATGAAGTCTGGTTGAAGATGAACAGTCAAGCTTTATTTTGTTGCGGATGTTTAATACGCAGTGTGCTGTAACCGTGGAACACCTACCGCACAAATATCGGGCAGCGTGAGCAGCGTACTATGGCCGCATGTTCGCCGACATGTGTGCCACTTCATCGATCCGTCTACGCAGGCGCGCTGCATTTAGGTGCCTCGATTAACACTCGAGTGCTGCTGTTGCGGGGAGAACATGCGCATACAGTACAGCTGCTGATACAGGAAAAAAGGTAGCTTATTATTTCGCCGGTGCCCCGCCACGGTGGTTTAGTGGCTGAGGTACGCGGCTGCTAACGCGCAGGTCGCGGGTTCGAATCCCGGCTGCCGGCGGCTGCATTTCCGACGGAGGCGGAAATGTTGTAGGCCCGTGTGCTCAGATTTGGGTGAACGTTAAGGAACCCCAGGTGGTAGAAATTTCCGGAGCCCTCCGCTACGGCGTCTCTCATAATCATATGGTGGTTTTGGGACGTTAAACCCCACATATCAGTCAACATTCTTTTGCCTGCCAATCATAAGAAGATAGACTACAGTAAGAGCGTCAGAGCAGGAGTTCAAAGCAGCCAAAACAGTAGCCATGGTGTGCCAACTTGAAATTTTTGTCACCAGACAGTGTCGTATGAAGTAGCCAGTTAGGCGCACAGACTCCAATATCAAGCCTGCTGCGTAGTCCCGATGGGCCCGTGTCTACTTGCATTAGAAGCCGGAAAAAAAAAAGATGTCGACTTGAGGTAATTTGAAATGAAGGAGGCCCATACAAATGCGAGAGAAGCTTTCAAGCGGGCAGCTGCAAACTTACAACAGCGTGGAACTATGTATGATGAGAAATTAACTAACGAATAGCCGTATATTTCAAGACACGATATAGACATGGCGATATAGACATGGCTGCATTTCATTTGTACTTATTGTGTAAGTATCTTGTACCTGCATACCGGATTCCAGATAAAATTTACGATATCTCTGCCAAGCTCCGTTTTCTGTTCAATGTAACGTATCCGTTCGTTTTTCTTCATTGTATTTAGATATGGATGCACGTTAGAGCTCAAAATTTTCAAGGCCTTTCGCTATATGGCGTCTCTCATATATATATATATATATATATATATATATATATATATATATATATCGTACGATTATACATATATGAATTAATAGAAACTATGGGCTTTCTTCGTTAGACACAACCTTAATGAAACGTAACACACAATGAAGCCAAGGAACGTACACAGGAGACGTTACTTGTAGTTTTTAAACTGTTTCACCCAGTAATTATCATATAATTAGGAATAAATTAGTGGGAATGAATACACGATCTGCCACCGACAAGGACTGAACCTGCAACCTGCGGATGACGCGCCGGTCGTCCTCCCGTCCAATTGATCGGGTATTTTTTACGCATGCAAACCTGGGATTATTTTTCTTACAGTATGTCTAACTTCGCACTATAAAGATAGTAAATGAGTCATAGCTGCCAATTCAATTCGTTGAGTTATATATATATATATATATATATATATAGTAGAGGAAGAAGTAAAATAGAATAAACATGGCGTATGAGCCAGGCCACGTCACCCATTCATCGTAGCGTCAACCACACACACATGTGTGTGTGCGTGCGTGCGTGCGCGTGCGCGCGTGTGTGTGCGTGTGTGCGTGTGTGCGTGTGCGTGTGTGTGTGTGTGTGCGTGTGTGTGTGTGTGTGTGTGTGTGTGTGTGTGTGTGTGTGTGTGTGTGTGTGTGTGTGTGTGTGTGTGTGTGTGTGTGTGTGTGTGTGTGTGTGTGTGTGTGTGTGTGTGTGTGTGTGTGTGTGTGTGTGTGTGTGTGTGTGTGTGTGTGTGTGTGTGTGTGTGTGTGTGTGTGTGTGTGTGTGTGTGTGTGTGTGTGTGTGTGTGTGTGTGTGTGTGTGTGTGTGTGTGTGTGTGTGTGTGTGTGTGTGTGTGTGTGTGTGTGTGTGTGTGTGTGTGTGTGTGTGTGTGTGTGTGTGTGTGTGTGTGTGTGTGTGTGTGTGTGTGTGTGTGTGTGTGTGTGTGTGTGTGTGTGTGTGTGTGTGTGTGTGTGTGTGTGTGTGTGTGTGTGTAAAGGGTGTCCCATCTAACTTTAGCCAGAGTTTAAAAATATGCCGACACACGCAATCACCACGTGACCAAATGCATGTTGCTGACCGTTGCCTGAAGTTTGTTAGACTATTTTTTGTAGTCTAGAATACTGTTCAATTAGATCTGTTTATTTAACTAAATTTTGAAAGAACGAAGATAAATTAGATGTGAAATGAGAAAGTTGTAGATCAATCTGCAAAACCTTTAATTAGGCAGTTTTGAACAATACACATTGTTAAGTATTAGTGTTTTTCTGCTAATTGCAAATGCCCGCGACATGCCAAGAAATACCACGTGACAAACCCGCTCGCCTGCCAGTGTGCACGATGATGCTGGTGCTCCCTAATGCTCCGCGTACAAACGACCGCAGCATTTGCCTGATTGTACTGTCTCGACGGGACCGCGACGATGGTAGTGGCTTTGCGATGAACACGTTTTGCTATCGGCCACAAAAACTATAAGCACTGTGATTGCTTATCGCTGTCATGAACCGGTGCCAGGGAAGCGTATCGTTCGGACGTGGAACGTTGAGGAGGACTAGAATCATCCTGCGCACTGGCGCGCGAGCGAGTTTGTCACGTGGTTTTTTTTTTTTTTGCGGGCATTTGTAGTTAGCAGAAAACCACCAATACTTAACAGATACAAAGTTCAAAATTTTCTAATCGGCTGGTATGTAAACCAATCTACTGCTCTCTCATTGAAAGTTTTTATCCGTCTTCGTTCCTTCAAAAGTTAGGTAAATAAACTGATCTAACTTAACAATATTTTAGAACACAAAATATATTTTGACTAACGCCAGCTAACGGTCAGCAACACGCATTTAGTCGCGTCGTAATTGCGTGTGTTGGCAATTTTTTTTAAACTCTGGCTAAAGTTAGCTAGGGCACCCTGTATATGATGAAGCGGGCACCCACTCCTGTGATACTTCAAAACAAGTGAGAGTTAATACCGGGTTGCCCCTCAGCAAGGGTTCGTGTAGCACAAAACAAAACTTCCACTCATGGTCAACAACACAACGGATAGAAAGAACAGGGGCTCATGTCACGCCAGTCTTTGTTATTGCCTCCCCTCTCTCTCTTTTGTCCATGCGAATGCTTGAAAAGCACAGAGAGATAAAAAGTATCAGTTGCAGCCCACGAGAGAACCTTTTTGTCGGGAAGCTCGCCAGTGGTCATCTCTTTTTATCACGCGCCTGCTGCCTGAGTAATTGGGCCCGATCAGCGCGGTCCACTTTCCCAAGGTTCCACGGTCGTCCACGCTACAATCAACGGTGCTATCCGCGCGAATGGTGGCTGTTTGTTCGTATCCGAATATAATTACTCGAAAAATCATCATTCTCATCTAGCAGTCAGAGTATAAGCCTGGTAATCCTGTAGTGCACCTAATTACAGGCTGGGTACCATGGCGAAATCAAGACCAATCAATAGGGCAGGGAATTTGTGAGATGAAATAGAAAAATTTACAGGGCGTAGCTTAGAATCAGAGCTGCGCGTACACAGGAGTGAATTTGTAGATCGCTTGGAGAGTCATTCGTTCTTGGTGCAGGGAACCTGAAAATATATAGGCTGGTGAACGTGTTATTCGGTGGTTAAACGACGTTCTGATATATTGCGCGAATGCACTGCACTAAGCTAGAATTGTAACCCAAAACTAGAACCTCCAGAACGCCCATAAAAAAAGGGATAAAGAGGGCCTTTTTTATTTATTGCATAAATTCGTCGAGGACAATTTGGCTGGTTCCCACCGATAACCAGTTTAGACCGACTTTCCTCGCGCCACAAATGCTTACTTTTTAAGCCGCAAATTACATCTATTTATCTAGAAAAAAAAATATTATTAATTTTGTACACATTTCAGTTGTTGAATTTATGCCAAGTGGGTCAGAACGTAGACATTTCTTTTTAGGAGGAGGGGGGCATCTTTCTGATCTGAAGAGAAAGCCAGGCAAGCAGATGTGATCAAATGTCATTCTGTGCCACGTATGTCATGGGGAAAAATTGGGGAGGGGATCACGAACTCGTGCTACACCCTAGTCACGCCACCAGAACGGATTGCGAGTGAAGTTATATATCGGTTTAGCAGAAATTCTAGGGCTAGCGCCAATTTTGAGACATCCGGGATGTATAACCTAATAAAGAAAAAAAAAGCGGTGGACGGGAGTGGGGGGTGAACCTTCCGAAGCACTTCATAGTTCAATTGATCAAAATTCGTGCCAATCCTTTCATTTTTTTTCTACACAAACATGGCTTCATTGCACACACTGCACAGACTCAATTCCACCGTAGCACTTCTGACTTGGTTAAGGCGAATAATTAAAAACTTGATTGGTGGGGCTTTGAAGTTATCCACCCGGATATGGCCCCAACCGCCCTGGCTACGCCCCTGTAATATTGGAATTTCGGCAGCTGTTTTCGCTTGTGCGCTGATGTGTAACGAGTGCAAAAAAATGATTGCTGAAAAGTTTGTGTCATAGCGGACAAAAATGTGTGCTGTAACGTTGAAGGAAATATAAATCAATTATTTTCTTTAAAAATAATGTAATTTCCGTGTTACCATGGAATCTTTTGTACCACAAAGCAAGGTGTCTACGTTCAGCATCATGCGCTGATCAAACACGCGACAATTACATACGCCAAAAAAAAAATAGAAATCATAACTTTTTTCCATTTGCGGTTAACTAAGATTTGCCCTGATTCGTAACAAACATTTACTCAACTCATGAAATAAATGTCAGTTATACACAAAAGATGTCACTCGACGTGTCGTGAGATGAGGACAGAAAATGTCCAAGCTCACAGCAAGTATTGCTTAATTATGTTCTCTGTAAACCACTCTTCCTTGAACTGAAGGTGATCGCCGAGCGTGGACAATAAGTGAAGCCTGCCGCTTTGATCAAGCTCCTTAAGGCCAATCCAGTCCTCCGTGTAGATCTTCTGGTTCTGCAGAGGCACTATTGTCTTGTCGTCGTGCTCGGCGTAGTAGCCGAACCAGCTGGTTGCCTTTGGATCAACCACCGTGTCATTCTCAAACATGACGAGCACGAGATTTTTCAACTTGAGCAGGTTGTCCTTGTACGACTCGTTCTTGACGCGCTCGTTGTTGACGTCGGCGAGAAAGAGACTCTTGGCAATGTAAGTTTTTCGATCGAAAGGGTCCTGCCAGTACTGAGCAGGGACCAGGTGGTCTTGAACGACGTTCCAGTAGGCGCCCAGGTTCAGAAGTTTTCTGGCGTACTCGCAGAGCTCCGAGCTCTCCCCGGGACACTTCGGAAGCCCGTAGACACCCTGGTGCTGCCCTCCGAGAGAGACGAGGTTTCGCATGGGTGGCTCGGGACACCTCTGCGCCACTGCCCTCAGGAACTGGCCGCCCTGGGAAAAGCCGAGCGCATTGTAGCCCCGGGAAAGTTTCGAGTCGTTCGCGATAATCTTGCAAGCCTCCTGGACCTGTTCGTTGATGTTCTTGAAGTAGCTGTTGCCGATTTCATCGATCATGTTGGTGCCGATCCGCAACGAGTTCACGTACACGCCGGGGATCGACTGTTCGAGGAAATTCTTGAATCCGCCCAAGCTCAGTGGATTGCAGCAGGAATCGCCCAGGCCGTGCCACATAACGATGGGGTACGCGCTCTCGCCATCGACGTTCAGAGGGAGGATCCCACCACTTGTGTCCGCACCGCAACACGCGACACCAATGCATAGGCCGAGCTGCAAAGTCCGTAGGAGCAATTCCAACTTCATTCTGATTACGAGCAATCGCCTCCGAGTTGCGACTGATGTGACTGGCCGGTACAGACGGACTCCGCAACAGTCTCGCCGACAAGTTTTTGGAGTGCGTGCGTATCTCGCGCGATTTGAGAGAGAGGCGGAAAGTGGCGACAAAGCGGTGTAACCAAGGCGACCAAGGGCGGAGTTTACTAAAAAAGCAAAGAAAATCAAGATCAACAATCAAAGTTATGCGACTGAAAACGGCGTTTGTAGAGGCTATCTTATCACAAATTTCACTAGTTTTTGTTGGACATGTGTACTTTTTAATGTGTAAATATCTTAAAACAAAAACCAAAATTCAAAAGCAATCCGTGAGAGAGCGCAGTGTGTGCCGGAAGTCGTCTGCGCCACGCCATAGGAGCAAGATGGAGCTGTTCAAGTCGGGATTGAAAACTGTTCTCGGTGGACAGCCCGGCGCTCATGCTCCTACCGGAGCAGAAACGGTACCGTAACTATTTTACAGAAGCATTCGGTCGTGAGCGTGTCAGCCTCTTTTAATTGGCGTGGTTCTATGGAGCTGTCGTGTTCACGCTCCCGGCTTCGCTGGTTTGCGTGCTCGTGTATGTATTTATTGCTCGTGTCAGTGTTTACAAATTTCTGTTCATCTGAAAACAGTGGTCGTGTTACGTGCGCATTGTTCTTGTTTTCTTTTCGCTTTGCTACTAAATGCAGTATGTTAGCATACGTGCAACTCAGAGTAGACAGTGACTGCCACCGAGTTCGAGTCTAAACGGTACGAGACATTCGTTCATCTCCGAACTTATTTGATCTGCGCATCCCATAGAATCTGTTTCGAGAGGAGAACCGTTTTAACTGCGGCGTTGAGTATAAGGAATTACCATTTGCTAGACTGCTTCGTTGTCCAGTGATGGAAAAACATATTTGTCGTTCGACGAAATGCTACGTCACAAACCGAAACTTAGGTTGTAATGACAAATATTTCGTATAGGTTGAGCGCCTGGTGAACAGGGTTCAGACGTCGACGCTTTTGGAAGACCGGCGAGATGCCTGCCGCGCTCTTAAGGCTTTGGCAAAGGTAACCATTCTGATGTTCCTATTTTACTGCTCTTTAGTGCGAAACCGAAACTGGGATGTGATTAACGCTGTTGTGATGCGTGCTGGTTTTAGAAATTCAGAGTGGAAGTCGGTGCTCAGGGCATGGACGCCCTGGTTCATATTCTGGAAACTGACAGAGGAGATGGCGAAATCATCGGCTACGCCCTGGATGCCCTTTCGTATGTCATATCGGGCGCTGAAGAGAACGAAGGTACCATCTTAGCCGAGGCACCCCATTTCTTGTTGAGATTGTGTTCTGCAACACTAATTCACGTGGCTGTGAAAAAAAAAGTGCACTCATTTTAATGGCGATGCGACTTAGTGGTACTATTACTAGTCGTGACAATTATTTTAGCTTGGCAATGTATGCATGCAACCAGAAAGCAAACTTTGATAGATTAACAACAGCAGCTTTAACAGGGCATGTGCCAGCGTTATACTGCAAGCTTCGTGACATTTTCTGAAGTACTGATTTCTTATTAGTTGCAAATCAAAGAAAGTCTTTAAAATGCGACTCTCTTTTTTATGTTCTGTTTCATTATGAGGTGAATAATGTTCTTTTCGAAAAAGCATTCGGATAGCTTCACCTGCTGCTTTCTCTATCTCTTTTTTTCTTAATGCAGAGGACTCTCAGGATGAAAATGCAAGTCGCGAACTGGGAGAGCAGTTCACAGAAATATACATTAAGAAACCCGAGAATGTTACGCTTCTGTTGGACTTGATGGAGGTAAGCCTGTTACAAAATTCTATTGTACTGATGTTACTTCAATACATTGACACTTTGCCCTGCTAAAAACAAGATAGAGAGTATATGGGGGAGTGTGTGAGATGATAATTGATAGATTGATATGTGGGATTTAACGTCCCGAAACCACCATATGATTATGAGAGACGCCGTAGTGGAAGGCTCCAGAAATTTCAACCACCTGGGGGTTCTTTGACGTGCTGTGTAAGATGATAATGCATGGTGCAGCAGAAAAGTGAGAGCTCATGCATGTGTATGCATAATTGATTTGTTATGCCTACTTCAAAAAACTAATAAAGACTAATAGGGTAGATGTGCATGTACACTTTGTCATAATAAAATAATTCACAGGCACAAAGATGTAACAGGGCAAACGGCTAACTGGTTAAAGTGCCAGTACAGAAAGTTGCACATTAAGCAGCTTTAGGTTTTGCGCCTGTTGGTGAGAGAATGTGTACTTCTGCGCATGCAAAAGAAACCTAACTGGTTTACGATAAAACTCAAGTAGTGTGTGGAGCTCTATCTGGGCAGAGCTGCTTTTTGCAAGACAACGTTTTAAGCTACCTAAGGACATCCTGAAAGCGAGCATGAGGGTACTAATAATAATTCTTGGGGTTTAACGTCCCAAAACCACCATATAGCCGCAGTCAACCTATAGAGAAGAGCTCACGCAGCAAGAAACGAAGACGAAGTTCTTGCCCGGTCTTTTCCAGTGCCTTGCATGTAATTAAAGTGAGCTCTCCTATATCCGACGTCTGCTGTGTCTGCGTCGTGACACTGGTGGAGGAGCTGGGTACATGTCCTGGACACTTTCCAACAACCGCCGCCTGTTAGGCCTGAGCCCAAATATCAGTCCTTGGCTGGAAAACATGACCGCGCCTGGAAGCAGTAGCCCTGCCATGACCAGCCCAAGCACAACTGTCACAAACGACTCCAATTTTCGGAGCATCCGCGGGCCACACCTACCAAGGAAGGGCGCTTTTGTGTTGGGGGACGACATCCGGCGACTATAACGACCCAGCGTGGCGCCGGCTCGTCTTCCCTGCACCGGTACCGGAAGGGGCACCGGCGATCTAAACAAGGAAAATTACTCCCAGATGAGACGGGAGCACGTGTACGCCCCTGAGGAGGTTTGAACTGCATCGGAAGAGCAGTTGACGTACAGCCAGCAACAAGTGCGGTCGTCGGTGTCGCGAGTCTCGCGTAGGCGGCGAGCATGGAGTGACCCGTGCAACGTATTGAGACGGCTGCAATTCCGGGCACCCTCGTCGTCTACCAAGCCGGCGAGACCTTCAGCGGCACCCGTCAACTCCCCTACGTGCACCAAGAGCTGGCCTGGTCCGTATGGAACTTTTTATTGTGACTTTTTTTAAACTGTTAAATTGTTTTAACCAGCCTTTTTTTTTAATCTGTGTAGTTGTGTGCGCTGCGACGCACATAGAAACTCAAAAGCGCTACCCTGATCATTCTGTAATTATTTTCTTGTATCCCTCTCCTTTGATTTCCATCTTGTTGTTATTTTGTTAATGTTCCGCATATTTGTCTTTAGCCTGTATCTTTTGTAGTGTTTTTAGCACATTTTGTTATATAGCTGTTGTTTCTATCGCGCGTATCAGTTTTCCTCCTTTGTTATTTTTGTAATCTCCTGCCTTTGCCCCTGTTTTAATTAAATGCTTGTTTAAGCGTAATCAAACTCCGTGTCTGCTCTATGAGTGCGTCGGTCAGGCCCACACATCACCACACGTGCAACCCCGCACGGGTCGACCAACCCGCAAATAAATTCGAAATGTGCCACTTCGAGGCCTTTCAGGCGTCGCAGGCCGAAGCGTAAAGTGGAATCCTGCGAGTCTGCCGCACGTCGATGTTGGATCGGCGGGGCCTCACCCGAAGTGTGTGACATTATCACAGGTGACTGTTTTCACCCCTAAAATTCCTGTGGACTTCCACGGCAACACATATGAGGACGCAGATGACTGCTTGAGAAGTTCGAGCGCACAGCCAACGTTAACGGGTGGAACGCCGCACAGAAGTTGGGGTACGTGTATTTTCCTCTTCAGGACGGGGCTCGCACATGGTTCACCAATCGCGTGTGGTCAACATGGGATGAGTTCTGGTGGAAGTTCCTAGACACCTTCGCAAACACCGAAAGGCGGGAGCATGCACAATGACTCCTCGAATTACGGATTCAAAAGCCAAATGAATCTGTTGCTGTGTTTGTTGAGGACATGGCTTGTCTCTTCCATCAAGCAGATCCTGATATGCCCTAGAGAAGAAAGATCAGCCACCTCATGCGCGGTGTTAAAGAGCAGCTGTTTGCTGGTCTCGTGCGGAACCCACCTTCAAGCGTCGACGAATCGAACACGCTTTACCGCCGTCGAACGCGCACTACAGCTACGCTACCGCCAGTACGACCGCCCAAACAACAGTGGACAAATCGGCGCAACCGCCGTGACCACTGTGATACCTGACGAGGCTTCTTTGTGTGACCCGATACCCAAAATTGTGCAAGAAGAGATGAAGACGCTCGCCGCCACACCAAATGACTGCGCGATTGCGTCAGTTACAGAAGTTGTGCGCCAAGAGATAAGGCAAACGCTTTCACTTCCCGAGCTGGACACTGACACGGCCAACCTATGCAGATATTCTCCGTCGACAGCCATCTACCGTGCCGCCACCACAACAGTACCACCAGCAACAGCCGCTGACAGAGCCTCAGTACTACAGGGAAACGTCGACGTCGATGCGGCCTCCACTTCGCAAAACCGATACCTGGCGTACCCCTGGCTTCAGGCTTGTGCTTTCATTGTGGGGAAGCAGGCCACATTGTGCGGTATTGTCCTCATCGCGTCGCCTGGTACTAAGGTTTTTCATCCACTACCCCTTGGCGCTATTTCAATGGAAGACGCAACATTGATACCACAACGATCCCGTGGGACGTTTCTCCTGGGTTCCGGTCACGCTCACCCTCTCCTGGTCATTTTCCCCAATCTAATAGAGGCAGCACCACGGACATGGTGAGAGGAAGATATCCCAGTCTAAACTAAAAGCAGTGACCTTAGGTGGGAAAGTTGCGAATTGCCGAAAAGTTGAAAATCTCCCATTACCGCCGCACGAAGTGCCACAAATTTCGAATGAATTGACGAAAGATGAGATTGTCACCGCCGACATTACACTTTCAGTTGACGGTCACGACGTGACGGCACTGGTCGACACTGGTGCGGACTTTTCAATAACGAGTCCGAATCTGGTCGACAAACTCAAGAAAGTGAATATGTTATGGATGGGACCGCAAATCAGAGGAGCTGGAGCCAGCTGCTAACTCCTATCGGAAAGTGCACCGCACGAATCAAGATCGGGGATTCATCATTCGTCGCAATCTTCGTTATTCTTTCTGAGTATTGTAAAGAGGCCATCTTGGGTATGGATTTCTTGCGGGAGTACGGTGCCATCATAAATATACCGGACGGTGCACTGACCTTCTCAGCCGACCATGGCGTAGGGCTGCAGCGCAAGCCCATGCGCGTCATTGGCGACCTGACCATGTCACTGTTATCATGCCGCCTCGTCTCTGTCACGTGTAACACGCAGCATATTGGAGAAGGTGTCGCGGAACAAGTACCGATGCTTTTACTCTCGCGAGGCATCGCTATTGCCAGAAGTCTAGTCAGTGTAGTGTCTGGGCAAGCAGAGGTCCTGTTGACGAACTTCAGCAACGAGCGTCGACACATTACAGAGGGTACCACAGTTGCATACTTCAAAGAAATTGTAGAATTCCGCTAGTGCTTCGCAGTGCAACTGGCAGAGACGCCAGCCACTTCAGCACCACCACCTGTCCATGTGAGCACAAATTTATCATCAGCGCAGAGGCAGAGTCTTCTAGGTGTTCTCGGCCAGTTTGAAGATTGTTTTTCATCGACCTCGAGGGTAAATGAAATGGCACTAAGAAAGCACCGAATTATAACGGAAGAGACGGCAAGACCAATTCGACAAAACCCATACCACGTGGCACCGAAAGAACACGAAGCAATCCAAGAACAAGTCCAGAACATGCTCGATGATGAAATCATTCAGCTGTCAAAAAGCCCTTGTGCGTCACCGGTAGTGCTGGTTAAGAAAAGAGACGGCAGCTTATGCTTCTGTGTGGACTACCGCAAGCTGAACCGCGTGACAAATAAAGACATATACCCATTACCGCATATTGACGATTCTCTTGACAGGCTGAGGCATGCACGCTTCTTCTCGTTGATGGACCTGAAAAGCGGATGTTGGCAAATCGAGGCCGACGAGCGAGACAGAGAAAAGACTGCTTTCGTTACGCCTGGTGGGCTTTAAGAGTTTAAAGTCTTGCCCTTCGGGTTGTGCTGAGCTCTAGCATTACTTCAGAGACTGATGTATACCGTCCTATCAGGCCTTAAGTAGCAGACGTGCCTGGTATACCTCGACGACGTCATTGTTTTCTCAGCAGCATTCGAGGAACATCTAAGACGGCTTCTATTAGTATTTCAAGCAATACGGTCCGCTGGCCAAATGCTGAAACCTGAGAAATGTCATTTTGGTTTCAAGGAACTCCGATTCTTAGGACATGTAGTGAGCCATGAAGGTGTTCGTCCGGACCCAGACAAGGTGTATGCCGTCAGAAAGTTTCCGGTGGTAACGGATAAGAAGGCCGTGAAACGTTTTCTTGGCCTCTGCGCCTACTACTGCAGATTTATCGCCAACTTCTCGCACATAGCGTCGCCCTTAACACGCATCATAAGAGAAGATGTTCTATATTTATGGGGCAAAGAGGAACAAGCAGCATTTATCTATCTATGACAGCGCCTGCAGACACCACCTGTGCTTGCTCACTTTGACAAGGACGCTCTTACCATGATCCACACCGATGCCAGCAACGTAGGTTTAGGCACTGTATTCGTCCAGTGGCAAGATTCAGCGGAGCGAGTGACCGCTTAATGCAAGTAGGACATTTTCCTGTGCCGAGTCCCATTATTCCACAATGGAAAAGAAATGTCTTGCTGTAGTATGGGCAGTTATAAAGTTTCGCTCATATTGCTACGGCCGTCCCTTCCACATAGTCAGCGACCACCACTCCCTTTGCTGGCTGACCTACTTGAAGGACCCATCTGGTCGGCTAGTGCGCTGGAGCTTGCGCCTTCAAGAGTTCCGTATGTCGGTCGTCTATAAGTCGGGACGGCAGCACTCCGATGCTGATCGCTTATCCAGGTCACCTATAAAGCAAGACGATGTCCCAGAAGAGGATGACATGGCGTTTTTAGGAGTGGTTGACACGGTCACCATTTTGTATAAGCAGAGAGAAGACGATGAGTTGCTTCCTCTTATTAATTTTCTAAACGGCCAGTCTACAAGCGTTCCCAAGATATTTGCAAGGAGCCTGCCGTATGTACATCGATGTGGATCATAAAAATTAGGATGACGTTCTACCACACGTGACGTTGGCCTATAATACAGCGCAGCAGGAAACTACCCGAAGCACACCATTTAGTCTTTTTTTATCGCCGTGAAGTGATGACAATGCTTGACGCCATGTTGCTCCACGACTTCGATGATACAGACACCAATGCTCAAGCCTTTACCCAACGAGCTGAAGAGGCGCGGCAGCTTGCACGCGTGCGAATCACCCGGCAGCAGAGCTACGACGCACAACGTTGTAACCTGCGACACTGATACGTCACTTATTAACCAGGCGAGAAAGTGTAGGTCTGGAGCCCTATTCACCGATGCAGCCTTTCAGAAGAGTTACTGAAGAAGTACTTTGGTCCTTACAATGTTGTGCGGTGCCTAAGTGACTTGAACTATGAGGTCATCCCCCACAATTTCTCGCGAACTCGCCACAGCAATCAGAAATCATACACGTTATGCGGATGAAGCCATATTGCAGTGAGTCAGTTAGATAATACGTCAACTATATACACCGCATATTTTTGTAGCAGAGCATCGGGGCGATGCTCTTCCTGGAGGGAGGCAAATGCCGCATTCAACCTGCAGAAAAGAGCTCGTGCAGCAAGAAAGGAAGACGAAGTTCTTGCCCGGTCCTCTTTTCAAGCGTCTTGCATGTAATTAAAGTGAGCTCTCCTATATCAGACTTCTGCTGTGTCTACGTCATGACATTATGATTATGAGAGACGCCGTACTGGCAGGTATTATACAAACTAATTGAATGATAGAATATGTTTTCTTTTTTTTATTTGTGCTGTATTGTTAAAAGCAATGATAGCAAAGATGTTCAATTAACTTTAATTAGTTATGAAGGCCTGACTCATGCCAGATTGGTCATAGATCTCTTTGCCCTTTGACTTTGTTGGGCTGCTCAAAACAATGTGTTTCAAGTTTCACCAGTTTTGTATAGGGCATCTTAAGGACTGCTAAACCAGATAAGTTGGTCATCTGTGCCTCTTGCAATCAAAACAACTGTGATAGAGTACTTCTCAACAGAATGTAATTATTCATGCAATGCAGGAATTTGACTTCAGAGTAAGATGGCCAGCTGTTCGGCTACTGACTGGCTTGCTAGTTCATCGTGCTAAAGAAGTTCAAGAGTGTGTTCTCACCAGTCCAATGGGTGTGTCCAGGCTTATGGACCTCCTCTCAGACAGTCGAGAAGTCATTCGCAATGATGTGAGTATTGCACCACATTTGCTTATAGCATGGCACATTAATTCATTGAACATACACTCAAGTTCTTTTACTAAAGGTGACCAGGCTGCAACATATACCGATAGGTTCTATGGGCTATGAAATAAAGTACGAAGTTCAACTGCAACATTATACCTGTGTTTATATGAGAGCTACTGACCACGCTTTAGGAGGTGTGTACAGGGGACATTGAAAGTAAGTTTCTGGATGCAGTGTTTTCTTAGATGCTCATTTGTCTCTACCAGTAGCTATCCATTGACTTCTATGTACATTCAGTGCTATTCAAACAAGCCCTTATAGACTTATAACATCCGTCATTACATAGGTCATTTCATTACAAAGGCGTTTGACTGAATTGTATTTTCAAATGTTATTTTTTTTTTCCGCTGCTTCATGAACTGGGTGTCCCAAATGAATGGACGTGTGAGAACATATTTGTCGTGCCCCTGCTAACTTTAGCCAGAGATTTGAAGATATCCTGATGCATCTCATAATGACGCAACTAAATGCATATTGTCAATGACTTTACGGAGTAAGTAATACTATTTTTAGTGTTGTGGTTAATTGCTTCACTACCAGCTTTTAGAGAAACAAAGCTGGGTAAAAATATCTGATCAGAAAGTCGTAGATCGATTTCCAATACGTCAGATGACACAATTTCTTTCTGTCTATTAAGTAGTACCATTTTTCTACTTAGTACTGATGCCTGCTAAATACCATAAAATATCATGTGACAGGACCACTTGTGCACCTATGCGCACCGTAATTGGTGTGATTCCTAATGTTATTGTTGAAGTAGCATCCGGCCTGGTGAACGGCTGCTTAAAGTGTGGCAGGGTCGCCAGATGACACTTGTTGCTGTGTGAGGACACACCTTTTGCTTCCAGAAACACAAACAATAACTTTTGCTCTACCTACTGTTATCACAAACCACTGCGAAGGATTATCTCTTGCACATTAACACTAGGGAGCACTGCAATCACTGCATGTGAACAGGCTTGTCACGTAGTATATTTTTATATTTTGCAGGCATCTGTATTAAGCAAGAAAACACTAATACTTAAGAAATGGAAAGTTAGCAGTCGTCTTATTGGACATTTTACAAAGCAATCTACAAGTTTCTCATAGGAATTTTTTTGCCCATCTTTGTTGCTGCGAAAGTGGGTTAATTAATTTTGGTCATTCAAGCAATTACATGTGGCAGAAAAAAAAGGATGCATTCTATACATTAGTAAGCAACATGCTGCATGCATTTGGTTGTGTCATCATAATAGTGTGTAAGATTATTTTTAAACTCTGGCTAGAGTTAGCTGGTGCACCCTGAATATAGTCGTAGGTTTCCACTGCAGCTTTGAGATGGTCTCCTATATGTTCTTGGCTGGGAGTACACAGCCATGTCTAAACCAGTTTATGATGGCCCATAAATTTTAATGTGTCTCTGGTACTCTGACTTATTTTTTTGGAAGGTAATTATCAGTGAAATGCAGGTGCTACAAAATATGTGAGAGGGCCACTTCCTATAAAACTGAGAAAGTGCCAAGTGTGTGCGTGTCACTTTCCTCTTAATTATGGAGTTCATGTTGCTGCACAAAAGCAGCAAGTAAACTTGCACATGCACATTCAATGACCTGATATGTATCAGCAGGAAGCATGTCACTATGAGATTTGATTACATCACAGTTTAAATCTCATGACTTTAAATCTTAGAACATGAGCATAAATTGCATTTGTGACCATCTCAAATGTCACTATTTTATATACTGTGGCAGTGACAGCTATAATAAAAAAGTTTGCATTGAAATCTGTGATGGTCTCTGAAGTTTTCATTTTGGTGGGGATTTTTAATTTCCCTTACACTCAAGCTTTCTGTGCATTTAAATTTATTGGCATCAGATAACTGAATTGCAAGAAAAAAGGGCTCCATTGTCTCGGTTGTACTTTTGTGTTAGTTTGTTTTAGAACGACTTGACCTTGCGCATAGTAACTAATCTACCTGCCACTAGGAATCGTGCTTGCCTGAGCTCATTGGTTGCACATAGCAAGGGGGTTGCAGCCAGCTACTTTGGACGAGGACAGAATAGGATATGACAGACCACTGGACTACCAACTGAACGTTCATTGAAAGTTCAATAAACGTTCACTTGCTAGTGCAGTGTTATGTCGTCTCCCTTTCGTCCTCGTTCAAAGTAGTTGGCTGCAACCCCCTCGCTACTTGTCACTTCGACTGAACACTTGAACTTTGCGTTTCGTGTTACCTTATGTAATGTATATCTAAATGGGCTGCTCACATTAGATTGAAAATGGTTTGCTTTATTGTATTAATACAACAAAGTAAATTGTTTTCATACTGGCAAACTTGTGCAGCTGAGCTTGCATAGATGTTTAAATTGCATAATTATGGTTGCATGGAATGCAATCAGAACTTTAGACACGATTGGATGTTTGCAGTTCTCTTTTTCAGAACTTAGATTCACATCTCATGAATTAAACTGATTTTCAAGATCTTGGGCAGGTGCAAATGAAAAAAAAAAGAAATTGTGTCTGTTAACCTATATTACAACTTTTTACAGACGAGCTTGCATATTCTTGTTATGCACTCTAAAAAGCAAGTTTTTTGGCATGATCTACAACCATTGATTAGTTTGTAAAAAGAGCTCAAAGAGTGTCTCTCCGCCAGCACTTGTAGGTTCTTGATACCTTCAGGGGTTGCAGCCAGAGATTCTATGGAGTTTGTTTTTATAGCCATCAAAATTGCTGGGAAGTATAGAGTGCATTTCTAGTCTTAAGCTCTTTTGCTTCCTTACCTGTATGTATTCTTATAAGTTTTGAAACCAAGTAATGATGTACACGTACTGCGTGAGAGAACACATGATTAAAAAGCCATCATCTGTCTAGTTCCTTTCGAATATGGAGACATTTTGTGTCATGTCTGATTGAATACTGAATTAGTGTTTACTATAAGTGCAAATGGCTTTGCAAGCAGTTCATACTGACTACCACTCGTTAATGTAACTCGCTTCTTTTCAGGCGCTTCTTTTGCTCGCTCACCTGACGAAAGCTAATGCCAACATTCAGAAGATCGTTGCATTTGAAAATGCCTTTGATCGCCTTCTAGACATCATCATTGATGAAGGCTGCAGTGATGGAGGTGAGCTTTTTTGCATTGTGCACTAGCATGGTCTCTAGATAATGTGGGAAATTTTTGAAAAGCAGTTACTTTTCTTTTTTCGTAGTTTTAGGTTCATAATTTTTATAACAGCAGTGAAAACAAAGACCACGACTTTCGTGTTGTATCATGTGCACTAATGCTTTAACAGACATTCAGTTTACTTATAATGATCATGTCATGTACATATGAGTCTAAAACATCATTACTTTATTTTTTGCTTTGACTAACGCTGAGGCACCTTAGTTTCTTTTTTTATGGCAACTTCACGAGAGCTGATGGTAAAACAAAACTAAGAAAGTTTTACAGTACAGCTGTTATAGGATTATTTCAGTAGCCACTCTTGGTGGCATTGTTGTCTACTACCACCTCCACTGGTGTTAGTCACAGCTGTCGTGTGCAATGAGAAAAAAAAGGGGGGTGAGGAATTATGCCTGGATGGAAGCCAGGCCCTGCATGTAAGTCAGGTATTCTACCACAGGGGCACACCAATGCTTGAAGGGTCCTCGGAAAAGACTTTATAGAGGCATCATGTGTGGTGAGAAGTCATGTTACAAAATTCAGCATTGCATGGCAGAATTGTAAAATCATATGAGATATTACACCATGGGAATTCCGTAATGAATGGGTGGTTTAAAACTACCAGCCCATGAGGAAGGACTCCGCCACATTTCATCATCATCAGATACAGCAGCAAGAATGTGTCTAACTATATAGGTGTGTACATCACCTTACAGACACATTGTAGGCATATCGGTTTATCACAAAACCATCATGTAATAATGCATAGGGGGCGCTTCGCAGCTGTATTTGGTTTAGTCTCCCTGAGAAAATTCAAAGTGGGCTTGAAGGGCAATCCTCCTGCTTATGCTGTGACTGGTGCATGTTCTGTGCAGGCCTGGCATTTTGTGTTTGTTCAAGAATGTTTATCATTTATGCCTCTAGAAATTGATGTGAAGCACAAATGTAGCTCTGATGTATCCACCCCAGCCATATCATCACTTATGGTTGGACTAACATGGGTGCTTTCATAGTGTTGATTGCAGTGAACAGACTACCAGAAGCTTGTTTTGCCGTGATCTTGCCATGGCTTTGTTCGGACTTTGTATTTGTGAACTTTCAAACTTTCATAGTGTCAGACTGCAAGTCCTGCACGACATACTTTCAACAGCGAATCTGTCTAAACTGGCCGTAAGAGCTCTGGTGTGTACAAAAACTGCTCGGAGCACCTGAGGTTGCATTGCAACTGCTCATGTCACAGCTACACTGCATGTGCTCAGCACGACTGGCACAAGCTCTCTTTGTTCTCTTCTTTGTCGTCATCTTCTGTTTTGCTCTCAAAACATGCGGGCCGATTGCTTTGGCGCAAGTTGAAATAATTATGATGGGTGAGATGGGTACAGAGAGAGAGAGAGAAAGATAGAGAGAAAGAAGGAGAGAAATTCTAGGGGGGGAAAATACATTGCGAGATGAGATTTAACTCTTGTACTGACAATCCAAAGGCTATCCAGGCATGTTGCTATAGCGGAGTATGGCATAGTATAGTATAGCAAGGGGGAAGGAAAGAGAAGTGAGAGTGGGGAGAATGTGAGAGGATCAAAGCTTAGCATAGAAAGAGGAAGAAATAGTTATAGAAAGAGAAGCAACAAATTGCTTCTCTTTCTATAAAAGAAAGAGAAGCAATTTGAGAAAAAGAAAAGCTTTCAGAGAGAAAAAGAGAGAAAAAGAAAAAACTTTCAGAACAGCAACAACCACTATCTAGGGGCCCATCAGCTTTGCTGTCTCTGTACTAAAGCATTGCTCCTCTAGTGCTAGCTATGATATTTTTTTCATTGTAAAGTAAATCAGACTGGTAAATGTGAGCATATTGAACCACTACTTTCTGAACTAGTTACCTGCAGTATGCAGTGAGCTTTTGGGAGGCTGCTGCTGAAGCTTTCACTGTGGCTGTACTGCCTTTTGTGTGCGGGCCCCTCATTTTTTGTGTGGCTATCTTTCTGGTTCTCATTTGACCACACTTTATTGCTTAATATCATTTCTACTAATAAGCTGGAATGGTCAGAGAGACCGTTTACTTTCTCTCTCATTACAGCTATGTTTAGTTAGTACTCTTCTAATCTTTCCTGAAGCCATCGGAACATAAATACTACTCCAAATCCTAGTTTCGTTCACTACAGGAAATGCAGAAAAAAATGCACATCCCATTTTCCTCCATACATGCATTGAACATATTTGACGACATGTAGTTGTCACTGCTATGTGCTTTTCTGGTTTAGCTGATATAAGAGATGCCAATGTGTAATATCCACTGCCGACCTAATAGAAGCATCCTATTTTCTAGCCTTACAAATACACTACAGTGCTGTGTATAAAATTTCCAATCTTTTCAGGTCATGAGGCATCTGGTTTATAAAAGATTTTCTAACACTGGGCCACCCTGACAGATGGTGGTAGTACAAAGGATGCTCAATAAACTCAATGACAGCATCGAAATTATGCACATGCTGCTTGCATTGTGTACGGCTTATACTACTCGGCCTTATACTTGTGATCTTGCAGGGTCTATGAGGAGGTAGAAGTGGGCGCTGAGGATATGTGTGCCTTGTGTGATGAAATTGACCAAGGTGGATGATGGGACGCCTAAGTTTCAGTTTTCTTATCTTACTTGAAATGTTTCTTAGTTTGCAGGTTCTGAGTTCTCTTGAACAATACCCAATCAAGAATATACTTGTCGTACTTTAAAAATAACGCATTCTGTTTTCTTGTTGCGTAGATCGAAGGGGTTAAGCTGCACTCATCTTGCCTGCACTCAATGTTCATACCTGATTTCTTGTGAAGTGTGATAAGTTCAAGAGTAGCCTCCAAGTGAACATGGCATAACACTGAAATTTTTTGTGGTCACCACCGAGTTGTGCGATTGCAATCTATTTTAGAAAGGTAACTTTTATACAATACTGTTGCTAGAAACAAGTTATTGTTTCTTTCACCTTTATACACCATTTTTCTTGTTGTTTCTTCTTGAAATGGGTTTCAATGCAACATGAGATTACAATACGGCACATTCCTGTTCCACTTGTCGGCTCTGATATCTGCGCAAGGAATTATTGCTTATAGAGGGCACTCAGCTGTGTGTTGTGCTATTTACACAGGTGTGGTCGTCGAAGACTGTCTAGTGGTTCTGCTACACCTACTGAAGAACAATAATTCAAACCAGAATTTCTTCAAGGAAGGCAGCTATATACAACGGCTGAGCCCCTTCTTCAATTACCACCACAGCCAGCAGCAGCAACAGGAGGGCTCAGATGCCCAGCAGCCTGGTGGTGGGAGTGGATGGTCAGCCCAGAAGGTGTCCAACATTTTCCACATGCTCCAGGTGGTGCGCTCCTTGGTTTCGCCCACTGCTCCACTCAATGTCACTTCATCATGTCAAAAGGCAATGAACCAGTCTGGCCTGCTTGAACAACTATCCAACATACTTATGGCCATTGGTGTTCCTGCAGATATCCTCACTGAAGTGAGCACAGACCATTTTCATCTGTATTAAATTTGAGTACTAGTACCTTGCATATAAGTCTCACTAACATGGCATGTGTGCAGATATTTAGGCTGTGTGTTGCATGGCTACCACTTAAGCACTTAAAAAAAAATGAAAACAAGGCTAAGGTGTCCTTTCGTAATTTTTCGTATGGTCAGCTTGAAAAGAACTTAAGAACATATAGTAAATGACGTTATGTCAGTAAAAATATGCAGAGGCACCTTGGGCAATATTGTGAACCTTGCTGCTGGGTCATTCCATATCAAACGTTCCAGCCGTTTTGTCGACCATCTCAAATGTATTAAAAAAAAAATTGTGCTGATTCACTGCATTGAAAACAATGAACTGCTGCAATATTTTGGGGGGAAAAAGATTTTTGGTCACGTGGCTGCCTTCTGAACTTCCTGGAATGTCATTTGGGTGTTGTTTGTAGAGAAGTTTATTTTAAAAGTTCTGCTCCTTCTTTCTATACCAAGTTTGGTCTGCATGTTAAGTAAATGTGCTTGTGTAAGGTGTTTGAAGCTTAGTAATATTAGTGCAATTTTTCTGTCACATATGCCTCAAAAAATTTAGCCAAAATTTGTTATGTTTACATTTTTACTATTGTAATACCGCATTTTGTATGAATATCATAGCAGTGAATGCTTACTCCACAGAAGGTACATTTTGATGAAAAAATATTTGTAGACCTCTCAAGCTGTTAAACTTTCCAAGATAAAAAATAGCGAATTTCACAAAATTGTCATCTTTCGTCCATATTGAGATGCAATTTACATCATGTGGTGGTCCAATAAAAATCACCTTTATACCTAAATAGAAAGAAAATAAATAATTCAATTTATATGGCAAATATTATAATTACAACTTTTGTTTTAAGGAAGAAAATAATTTTTGAAGTTCAAAAATTATTTTCTTCCTTAAAACAAAAAATCATGAGCTTTTTGTCATGCATAAAACGAAGGCAGTGCCACTGTTCGGCTCAGTGCAAATGAATGCATATATGGACATATTATGTCGGAAAAAAATTAAAATAAAGTGTGCTGCATTTCAATGTTAACATAGAGACAGTAGTGTACACAAATAAAGGTCACGTGATAGATACATGTATATATTCACTTTTTTATCACCAGAGGCGCCAAAAGTAGTTTTCAGTGAACGAAAAAGTATAAATCTGTGTTTAACGAGAAAAGCAGGGTCCAGTTTAGACAATACTGTATACAGTCCTTCTATTAGTGATGCCATCTCAGTTTGTGTTATGAGCGGTTGTCTGTCCTTTTAGTGAAGTTTTTTTTTTATCCTAAAAAAAGGGTTGTGTGGCAGAAGAATGTTTAATGTTTATAAGTTATTGCAGTGGTAAACATCTTCTTGAGATGTCATCACTAGATGTTCAATGCTTTTTGTACGTCTTTTGCATGCCTTTTCTAACACTACAACTGTTCTCTTGAAAGAGCAGCTTTTTGGGCTGGTCAGTCAAACGTGTTTTAATGTTACCATATTGTTAATATTAAAAAGATTTTTTTGCAGTTTTATGTGAAGTGAAAAATTTTTGTACACTGTAGTAAGCTCAGTAAAAATTAAAACCTGAACTTTCTTGACAGCATATAAAAAGGTTGATAAGTAGTGCTGCTGTCAAATTTCTTCGTGCTACATTATTTCTGGTGTTAGCTTTTGTTGACATCTACATTTGACAGTTGAGCATGCATTTTATGGAGATTGGTGGCTGATACTACAGTCTTCAGTAGATGGTTGTGTCAATTTTAGGCCATGCATGTTTGCAAAAGTACTGAAGGAGGCAGGTTGTTGTCTACTAAGGGAACTAAACTATACTAGGGAACATGAGAAATAGGGGTACACAGGGAAACTTATATATTGGGACCTATTAATTGACTGTGTCTGTAGTTATGGTAGCTTGCATCATATATTTTGTTTTCGGCACCCATAGCTGTCTTTACAAGCACTACCTTGAGGAGGTGCCTGCTGGATTGAGGAATTAAAAGATAAGCTTGTAGAAGCAGTCCTCCCTTTAGTGGCTCGTCTCGCTTTATACTAATTAAGGATCTTGCCAAGTACCTTTGTAGAGCCAGCTGTTCAGAAATGTTTAATCATAATGAAATAGGAGATCACTTAATAGCACTTATGTCTCCACTGCATACAATGCTTGTCTGAATTGCACTGTTGTTTTTTTTTTATTGTAGTTATTGCATGGAAAAAAATCTGCACCTCTTTTTTTAGGCCCCCGGAAGGGTCATTGCCCCTTGCCACACTCTCCATCCCCTTTCTGCTCTGACGTTCATACGGAAGTGTATGAAAAATATTCACCTCTGTCTTTTCATTGTGTTACAAAATGTTGGACTGAAATTTCTTTTCAGACAATAAACACAGTGGCAGAAGTTATACGAGGGCACCACAGTAACCAAGAGTACTTTGCTTCTGTCAATGCTCCTTCCAATCCCCCTAGGTAATTCAGCTTTTATATAAGTTTTGAACTGCGAATACTTTTTTTAAATTATAAGCAAAACAAATGTAATACAAGGATTTTTACACCCAGACGGTTGTACTAATATGAAGTATATCCCAGTGTAAAATGGGCTTCATAGTTGCTTTGTTTTTTTTTAGCATGTAAAACCCCAGGATCGTTTCTATGAAGGGGTTTTTTTTCATAAAACCTCCATAGCAAGGGTATCACCATGTTAGGCATGATAGAAATTTTTGGGTCTTTTATACTTCTTCCAGTTGATAAATCATTCTGATGCATATTGATGTAGCATATATGTAGTACAATGATTGTATGATAATTTATCTCTTTTATCTACTGTCGCATAGCCCTGCCACGGTGGTCTAGTGGTAATGGTGCTGGACCACTGGCCTAAAAGTTGCAGGAGCGAATCTCGGCTGCATTTTTAAAGGAAGCGAAAATACTTTAGGCCAGTGTACTTATGTTTTGACAGACATGAAAGAACCCCAGGTGATTGAAATATATAGAGCACTCCACTACGAGCGTCCCTCATAATCATATCATTGTTTTGGGACATTATCTACCGTCACTTCTTTTGATTAAAAGCATGTTTTCCTAACTGTATAATTGTACCAGGTCTAAGCCATCTAAAAAATGCTGTTTCATCTTTGCAGCAGAATTATATAGAGGAGCAGGGGTTAGTTACTTGCACAAAATATGTTTTATATGCAATTCAACTAGTATTTACTTATTAAACTAGAATTATTCTTGTGGGCTTGTATTACACACTTGAAGTGTACATTTTTTACAGTTGTTCAATTAAAAATATATAATGAAATATACCTTTAATTTGTCCTTAATTTGAAATGTTATAGCAAACAATTTGTCTTTGGCAAAAGGATGCACAGGCTGCATATGTTTATTCCTGTAGCTGAGAGATCTGGCATAAAATTGCAAATTTCTGAAAGTGTGTTTGAAAATTGGCCCCTTTAAACTATTCTAGAATGCCTGCTGCAAGTACAGTTCCGAAGTGCCTGCTATGCCATAATTCGTTTTGCAAATTGGCAAAGTACCCACTACATGTCCCTAAGGCAACACGCACACCTTCACGTTTTATGCTGTTGCCAGTAACGATTAATTATGCCAGTGTGCTTTGTTATTGGTGGGCCTTTAAAACAAACATTCGTTAAACAGTTTGCATATTTGGGCCCCTGGTTATTCTAAGCTGCTTCCACAGGATATAACATCTGTTAATAACACTCCTACCACTAAATAAGTGTTTTATTCCAAAGCGATTTCGAGCACAGGTGTAGCTTTGTGGTAGAATACTTGCTTAGAAGTTTTGAGCTCTATTCCCACTCGAACTGAAGATTTCTTTATTATTTTTTAATGTGCATCTATCTCGAATTTTCACTCGCGGAGAGCTGATTTTTTGCTCACAACCAACGATGCCAATTCCAACACTGAAAATTCTGCAAAACGAGCTCTTCAACACTATCACTGTTTAAAATGACAGCACCCTAGGAACAGCCTACATTTCGAATGTTACAGCAAATGTTCAAAGATTGTTTGTGTGGCAAGAAGTCTCAAAAGCTTTCTTTTGCAAAGTAGCAAAAGACAATGATTTTAACACATAGGACAAGTGCCGTAGCCAATTTGAGAAGACGAGTAAAAATCCAAGAGGTGAAGATAGATGGGGCAAAATGAAGAAACTAATTTAAAAATTCTGGCCTATATAGAAGTGGCTGATCAGAATAAGGAAGTGAGATCTGGAGCCCTCCACAAAGGTGTCTTTCGTAATCATATCATGGTTTTGAGACATAAAACTTCGAATATTATGATTATTAAATAAAGAACGAAATATTCATTATCTAATTGGCAGTTTTTATTTATCTCTCATGAGACTTAGTAGCTATGGTGTGGCACTGGTAAGGTTGAAGTTTTGTGTTCGATTTACGACTATGGGCAGTTCCATTCTAACTAGCAAAATACGAAAACAACCATATATACTACTTGCATTTCATTGTCATTTTCATCAGCCTATCTAATTGACCATTACAGGACATAGGCCTCTCATAATGATCCCCAATTTGTCCGATTCTGCACGAGAAGATTCCATTTTATGCCCACAAATTTTTTCAATAAATTTAGATGCGTGCTAAAGAACCCCATGTGGGAAAACTTAATTGAGAAGCTCTTACTATGACTTGCCGTAATCATAACATGGTTTTCGCGCATAAAACACCAGAATTTTCATAGCGACGTTGGACATATGATATCTGCCACACTATACTATCCTGCTACAAAAATGGTTTTGCAGTACTTGTATGTTTAATTGTTATTTTTCAGAAAGCAGCCCTAGATGTGTACTGGTGTCCTTGTAAGTTGTATTTATCTTTTTTTTGTGTGAAAAATTGTCTGTATTTTTTTCATACTATATTTTACAGACCTGCCATAGTTGTCCTCCTAATGTCCATGGTCAATGAAAAACAGCCTTTTGTCTTGCGATGTGCTGTCCTGTACTGTTTCCAATGTTTCCTTTACAAAAATGAGCTTGGTCAGGCACAAATCATCCAGACTCTTCTACCCACATGTGCAGACAGTAAGTTGATCTTGCATTTTGGATGGTCTTGTTTTTTTGCTTGGCTACCTTATTCAGTCACACTGATTATGACAGCCAGCTTATGCGAAACATTTTAAGCACCTATATTTCTCACATATATAGTATTTTGATTCATTTACATTGTCAGTTGTACTATTTAATCTCATTATTAACTGTGTGGCTTGTTACATATATAAATTTAAAAGTTCATTTCTTTTGCTATACATAATATTAATTAGTTGTCTGCTAGTTCTCATTAATATTATTACTTATATGTTAGGCAAATTAGAGAGCTGCTGAAATGTCAGCCTCCTCTAAATTGAAGTCCTAAAATAATTAAACTTCAAGACCATCGGAGTTTCAAGTTACATAAAATGCCAGTGTTCTAGGTGGGCACTGCAAGTTTGAGATTTCAGAAGGGCCCTGAAACACTTATTGTCCACATTCGAAAACATTACCACCTTTTAGACAAGACTTATGTGAGCATGTGAGGCAAATTAAAATAATTTTGCAGTTTGCGTGAGCTCTCGACACTATTGAGCCATTGACACTCTCGAAGGGGACTCTTTGGGGACCCCTGCTTCTCTCACATTACCATGCTGCAGTCAATAAAACAAGTTATGATAACGTCATAGCCGCTATTTTTCTTTTGCATCATTTGTTTCCGCACTCAATACTCTGGGTGGCTGGTTGCGAGTTCGTGGCCATGGTGCACACTTTGAATGTTTTGTGTTGGGCGACACTGCAGTCCCGTTTCCTATTTGAAAGCAATTTTTGGTGTGGACCCTCTGGAAGTGTGTGCTGACATGGTCGAGAGCTGCACACGCTATATGGCAATTGTTGCACCCGGCGGCTTCTCGTTTTTGGACCTTTCTCAGATCAAAACTGAAACTGGTCAATAATGAGGGGCCTGTAACTAGTTATTGTCATGTGCCGCAGCGAACGATGTGTGATGTTATGACTAACAGGGCCCCAGCAACACATTGCAGCAGCAAAACGCGAGGCCAAAGATTTTGTGTTAGTACCCCTTTAATGTTGCAGTTTCCCCAATAAACATTTAAAGTGGCACCCAGTGTACAACATGAGTGCTGCTTCAAACATTCGGTACAGGGGTTGGCCACTTGCCTCGTTTCGAGTTCACTGTGGCAGTACTTGCCATTGCATCTTTTTGCTTCCCAAACAGCGAGTGTTCTGCTAGCTCCCTTCTGTGTGCTTTGCTGTGCCTCATGAGCTATACACCCTGGTAGACATTGCTTCATATTCAGCTATTTCATGGTACTCCACAATGCGCATTCTGAATTTCAATACTATCCATCAGCCAACCTCGTGGAAAACAAAACCCTCCTACACTGCATACTGTTGTGGCTTGACCAAACTGGGGTGCACAAGGAGAGCATGCATACCAGTCATGTCGAGCGCATAGTGAATGCTGTGCTATGTACCTCCATGCTCTGTCCACTGGGTTCTGTACTGTTACGTGCTATGACGACCCCCTTGTTTAGGTTTGTGCGAATAGTGAATTATAGGTTCGAAGCGAATAGTGATTTTCATCGAATGATTTCGAATCGAATTCGAATGGAATGTATGACATAAAAAAATGGGAATATTTATCATAACTTAACCTGCACAATATCTTTTTTTTTTAATTGAAGTAGGGGCTCTATGCGAATGCAATATTTTTTTTTTTTTTTTCGTTCAAAAGAAGTCGAAACAACCTTGAGTAGTAGTGGGATTGGAGTTTTGGTATGATGCAAGTGATAACCTGCAAAATATGTAACATTTAAAATTTATTATAGATAGAGCATGTAAGCTGTCATAAGAAGCTTTAAAGCTTAATAAAATCATGAATTGATTTGAGGGTGACATGTTCGTTTGAAGGGGCACTGCAACACTTTTTCAAGTAGCCACGGAGTCACTAAAAAACCTTATTGCCTCATGTATTCACCACCGCAAAATTTTTAGCATCAGTCTAGTACGAGCGCAGTTTGAAAGATTTGTTGCACACTGCAGTCGCATTCGCTCTTCTCGTCCCGACGAAAGAGCTGAGAGCTAAGCAGGCAGGGATGGCACGGGAAAAGAAAAAACATCATATGCGCCTCGTGACCTTGAGCACTTTGTCCTTTTTTCTTTAAATAATGCCTTTCAGTGCGATCACGTCCGTAAGCGTGGACAAGTGGCGACCTCCCACGGCGGTCCTAGTTACGACCGAGCGCGCCATGCTCAAATCGGCTAATGGCTGTGACAAGTGATTTTTGAGCTTGTGTCATTTGCTGAGGTAAGAGAGCAATTTAAGCTGACTTGGAGAATTTATTGTGAATCACAGGCCGCGTGCTGCGCTATAATATTTGCGTCGTGTGTTCTCGGTAGCCTCGACTACCGAACGACAGCGTTTTATGACCATGTTCAATAAGTGTTGCACGGCCTCTTTAAATTTGAAGGGGGGCATCGCGGCAGAGTGGAATTCCCCTGTATTGGTGCTTTCACGGTTTAGCATCCCTGAAACCACCTTTACAGACAATTACATGTGGATTGTACATTTCTTTGTTCACTGCGAATGCTTAGAAAATTTTCAATAATTTAAATTCAAATTGAAGCAAATTCGAATACTCTACTATTCGTTCGGCCCCGCCACGGTGGTCTAGTGGCTAAGGTACTCGGCTGCTGATCCGCAGGTCGCGGGATCGAATCCCGGCTGCGGCGGCTGCATTTCCGCTGGAGGCGGAAATGTTGTAGGCCGATGTGCTCAGATTTGGCTGCACGTTAAAGAACCCCAGTTGGTCAAAATTTCCGGAGCCCTCCACTACGGCGTCTCTCATGACTATGTGGTGAATTTGGGACGTTAAACCCCATAAATCAAATCAATGTACTATTAATTCGAATATTTGAAGCATTTGAGTAGTCGCACAATCCTACTCTTGTTGGCTTGGAATCGTACAGTTGGCTTGGCCTCTGTGGCTGAGACCCTCAAATATGTGGTGATGCTTGGCAGCCCAAGTAGCTTGAGTGTGCCTAAATACCGCTGGCTATGTCAACGCAAGAAGCAATGGCCAACAAATTAAGAAAAAATATATATGAGAGGAAACACCTTATTCCATGGCACAAGGCAATGTAACTCTGAGGGCAGGGTCTTTATCCTTGTCATCACCCTATGTGAAGCTGCCAGCATGCTAATTGGGAATGTAGGAGGGGAAAAAAGCTGTCCAGGCATGCGCTAATTAGTTGTACCTCCACTTTTACTCAAACGCTACAAAAATTTTGTAACAGGTGGTTCATGAGGCAACCCAGTTCACTAACGAAGCAATTCTATGAACAGTTTTAGAAGCATTCCTAAGCCCCTTGAGATAACAAACCAGAGTAGTGCAGCTCATAAAATGATGAAAATGCGTGACATAGAATGATACCAAGAATGCAGATACTGTATATTGAAGGGCCCTTTTTTTGTAACACATTTTTGTTACGTGAAACACATTTCAGCAACAACATTTCAGCAACAGAATTCATAGTATGCCTTGGCTGACTATCAGTTACCTGTGGACCTCTCAGTGTGTGCACATATTGTTGCTCATAATGGTACTTCAGAAAGAGAATGCTCCTTTTAGTGCTGTGATTGACAAAAAGGCACAGCCGAGGGGGCATCTGTATGTATGAACTAGTTCGTTGTTTTTCATGAATATGACATATTTATTATTTTTTTGCTGACTAACTGGAGGGTAGATGTGAATTGCCATTTTTGTGAAATTGCCATTAGCATTTTTCATTCCTGATGGAGGCCTGCTGAGCGCCTGCTACCCGTAGTAGTTAATGTTTCAATATGCTGGTTTCTTATCATGTAAAGCACTTGATACAAGGGGGTGTAGAAATATGTAGTGAGCTTACATTATGTCAAGAAAATTGCTTCATTTATAACTGATGTTTTGAGGTATGCAAGTTGAGAGTTCAGGAGGTTTGCTATAGTGCAAGTGACAGGAGCATAGCCTGCTACTTTCATTCATTGTCATGCCCCACAGCAATAGCATCCGGTGCAGAGAGCATAGTTTTGAGCAATGAAATGGTCTATACATGTGCCATTTTGCCTCTTCATGGTTGCCTGCTTTGGTGACACTGCTGTTTCTTTGGTTCTGTATTGGTATATAACCTGCAGTGCCATTGAGTAGTTATTGCAGGAGCAAATTGTACTAAAAAATATCCACATTTTTGTGACACATTCACATCTACAGGTAACGAATTCCGAGCTACAGTGGTTTGTGGTTGCTGCCATTGTGTTATCTTCTGATGCCCCTTGCTTTCCCATCTTCCTGCCTCTCTTCCAGTGACAAGTGTGACAGCGGGTCAGCTGCTATGTGGGGGTCTATTCAGCACAGACCCTCTTAGCAATTGGTTTGCGGCTGTGGCCTTATCGCATGCACTTGTTGACAACCCAACGCAAAAAGAGCAGCTCCTCCGTGTGCAGCTTGCCACTAGTGTAGGCAACCCACCAGTCTCCCTCATGCGGCAGTGCACTGCCATACTGCAGCAGGTGAGAACTTTATGCAGGGAAATAAAACTAGTGATGGGCTCGCACAGTGCTCTGAGTAGTAACTTTACTACTCAAGTAAAAAGATCTCTTTTTCTTGCATTGTAGTTGGTGGAAGGATTTGTTCAGAGAGAAAGCTGCATGCTGACTTTGCTTGGACAGCATATATTATGGCACCTCAGACTATCCTTTAAGCATGGAAGTTTTGGGAACACATGCCACAGTCACCAAAAGCATCGTCAGCTGCTGTATTGGCGCAGTGGTTACGGTGCTTAAATGCTCATTCGAAGGATATGGCTTCGATCCTGGTCACAGTGGTTATATTTCAGTGGAGGCAAAATGTTAAAGGCCCATTTACTGTGCATGATAAAGAAACCCCACGAGGACGAAACATTCATCTCTTCACTTCAGCATGGCTCAAAACCATATCATGTTTTTGGCACATAATACCCAGAAATTACTATTACATAAATGTTTAGTCACGGCACATATGTTACAGGATGTGTCAGTGCTGTGCAATATGTACTTGGTAAAAAAAAGTTTGTAAATTGGCTGTCAAAGATATGTTGAACTAAATGTTTTCTCTATCTGTTCAAGTTATAATTATTACACCAACTGATAAAGGCACTAGGCTCATGGCTTGATTGGTTATTGGGCAAGTTAGCGTTGGCTCGTCATAAATTTAAACAGTGCAGTTGTGAGTAGTGCTTATTGTGAGTGTATTGTTCTTCCTTTGGTCTTAGTTTCTTTTGTGTGCTGTTTAAATTCTTTATGCACCAGGAATTGTGCAATAATAAGATTATGAACAGATGATCAGCAGAGAATGTGACATGGACAAACAGATTTGGGGAGAGGCTTTACACCTTTCCTATTAACAGGTTTGACAATGTCACAGCAAACTGCTGAGTCTAGTATAAGTACAGAAAAATTTGTACACTGGAATTTGTACAGCAACATTTGTCTAAATATTGGTCCTTGTCCCAGTGCAATATACATTGGCAAACGATTGCATGAGTATTATAAAATGTTTCAGTGAACACTACAGTTAACACAGAGTGGTGTATGTAAGGTGTGTTATAGTGAAATAAAGATAAAGAAAATAACCTGTAGCTAAGACAGTGGCTGTCACATTATGATAGTGTCATGTTATCAATGGTAAAAAAGTGTTCTAGGAACTGTTCCTTTCCTGGGTAGATAGTCAGTTTCATTTTTTCTTGTTTGTTTCCTTCTACCAGTGTCTTGCGTATATTAGAAATGTCAAATGTCTCCTTTTTATCTTAATTTTTCTTGCAGGGTGGAAAACTGCAAACACGATTAGGTCTGCTGATGCTTATGAGTACATGGCTGGCCAACTGCACGCTTGCTGTGACAAGTTTCCTCAACATACCAACAAACATCCCCTATGTATCCTTTTGCATCAGAACATCTCCTATGTATCATATGCATCAGAACATCTCCTATGTATCATATGCATCAGAACATCTGAGTATGGTTGATATTTAACAGTCAAATGATGGCAGCCACGAGAACTTGTGTATACAAATCTGCATGTTTATTAACAAATGTCGAACAAGGGATATGTCTCTAGATCCAAATGTTTAGACATGTCTTTGTTGAGGCTTCAGCTACTTTAATAGTCTCTGGATCCAATATAAGGCAACTTGTCAGAGCTGATGCAGTAACTGCGTTTCGGAATCTCTGGAACTAACATTCGACCAAGGCGAGATGTACGTATTTGTCGAAGAAATAACTGCTTTTTAAAGTCTATGAACTCAACAGCTTGACAAGGCTATGTGTATTTGTTAGGGTGACATTTTTCTCAACAAAAAGAACTGTTTGTCTAATGAAAGCAAGTCTCCTCGTTTAAATATACACTGCTACAATTTTCACCAAATCTTGGCATTAAAAATGCTTCAAGATAAATCAACGTTAGTGCCCTTTGGAGCATACACAGTCCCTCATGAGCCTGCATTGATAACGACTTGCCATTTGTCAAGTTATAGGGCATGTGCCTGATTGAATTATCACATAAGGCATAAGCTTTTGCCATTGTAATCACAAACTTTCAACTGGTATTTTCTTTTATTCATTGCTAATTGTTAGAGAAACTTAACAGTGACATTTGACTTTGGGGCTTCTACCTTCTTAATTCATAAGCCACATATTCAAAAGCATTTATTTATAACCAGAAATGGTAAGATTTGTCATTAGGTGATACCACGCACCATAGTGCTCGGAAGTGTGCCATAAAAGTGAAAGAGCAGATGTTACGGGAAAAAATTGGGAAGCAGAACAACATGGATATACTAGTATATTTTCCTTATATTTTTCACAGCTTACTTCTCAAGTTGGCCTTGCAGAAGGTGATGAGCACGAAGATTTAGTTCAAGGCCTGTGTGCATTTCTTCTAGGAATTTGCATAGAATTCAATGATGATTCTGTACCAAGCTTTACAAGGTGAGCCATTGATTGTGAATTTTTGATAACATGTGCACTAGCTGTAGCCAACTTTTTAACATTTAGAAATATGAAAAAACAATAATAATAAAACATGTTGTGACTTATCTATCCACTTTATGCTGGAAATAATGTCAAATTTTTTATTTTAGCATAGTAAAAAGACCTCAAATTTTGTGATGTCACACTGACATCATTGATGCTATGGTCACCATACTAGTTGAAGTTTAGCCTAAATTTTTTTTATGTTGTTACTAAAAGTTTAAAAAGATATGAAAGAGTTGCCTATTTGCATGATAGAAGATATCACCCCTCGATAATGCACAAAGGGGACTAAGGTTGTGTTTGACAATTCTTTGACATGGTGTAGAGAAGGCATTGTGCACTTAGATTTCGATACACGTTAAAGAACACCAGATGGTCAAAATTTTTCAAGCCCTCCACTTTGGGGTCCCTCATAATTGTATCATGAGGCGAAGACCCACAAGACAGTGTCATGTGTGTCTTTTCTTCCTTTGTTCTCTTTTTTGCTGTTGTTCAAGTACGATGCATTTAAGTCAACTTTCCCAGTCTGCCATTCCACTCTATATCATGGTTTTGGAACGTATGACCCCAAACTTTACTAATTATGGCTTGTGGGCAGAGGCTCGCTGCAGGACAGAGTATGTATGCATATTGTGCTGTTGCCCTAACCAGGTAAGGGTGCATTTAGCACAGGTGTGAAAACTGGAACAAAGGTCCCATAAATCGAGTTGTTTGTGCACTTGTGAGCATTTCCCCTGTTGTGATGGAGTGCTCAGTGGAAAAAATGCTGAGGTACAAGATTGCTTTCTCTCTCTCTCCTGTGGCTTCAGAGGTCCCTCTTTATTATGTCCCATGTATGATGTGACAGACTAACATGACAGCTTTAGGCATGAATATGGGGTAATTGTTCATTATTCTCATTTACTCTCAAGTGGGAGCCTTTGATTGCTAGAACACCTATCAGGTGAGGGGAGCTACAGTTAATGAGCTGCCTGTCCTTGCTCATCTCTTGTTCTCTGGCACCTTTGTTGGAACTGCGCAACTCAATGCTTAGCATAAGTACCCAGCCAAGAGAAGAAGATGCGGGGAGCAGTATATAGCACATAGCTATTGGCATCACTTCTACTGTGAGGAAACATATTCGAAAGGAATGCGAATAATTAAACCTTGTGTTTTACATCTTCATTATTAAGTCATTTAAAGGAAAGTTTTAGACAATGCATTCTTTAGGGGGCATTGAATTTCATTGTGTTTTCAGTTTTGTTGTAGGTTCTGTTTAAAAGCTGTGATGTTGTGAGCTCTAAAAATATGAGGCATTACGTACTGAATGTCACAAATGGAGTTTATTTCTTCGATACTGTTACAGGCTGATCAGACGCCTTTCATTTTGACTATAACATTTTGCTCTTTCGTGTGTTTTTTTGCTGGTGTACAGAGAGTCCCTCTGCCAGCTACTGATGAAGCGTGTGGGCTTGGACACATTTGTGGATAAACTGGCGGCCATACCAAAGCAGGAGCGCTACAGTCAAGCAGCCCAGAAGCCGCAGCTCAAATACAAGCACCCATCAGAAGTGTTTTTTGACTATGAATTTTGTCGCCTCTTCAAATCTCTTGAAGGTAATGGAACAGTGCTTTTAGAAGGTGTTGAGATATAACGTCTGGGGGTAAAAAAAAAAGTGAGGTGGTAAAGAAAAAGCACACACAAAAGCACTAGTTCCAGCTGTTCTTCGCCTATATTTCTGCTGATGCTTTATACATGGACATATTATGCAGGCCATTTTGGTCAAGATGACTGTTGAAAAAGGCAAAGAATTTTTATCCTATCACCACATGGTCAACAATATACGTTTTGTACAGTGAGAGTGTAGTAAAAGCAGTTATGAGAAGTATTAATCGGTGTTTATTGGCATATTTTACAGTTGAGGCTGTTCGATAATGAAATTGTGTTTACTCCTTTGAAATGTAATGAAATACTCAGTTTTGATCTAAGTGCTTCTGAAATGCATGATAAAAATTTTTATTAGGTATTACGCAGCAAAAACCCATCACAATTTACCCTTTATGGGACCTATATAGGGCTGGCACAAGTCTCTTGTTTTAGCTGATGAGTAAAAGTTCACATACAATTTCATATTACTATACTTTTTATAGAAGTTTTGCGGGATCATTTCATACAACCAAATCTGGATTTTCACATTTACAATAGCCGAAGTAACTTTGCCTGTACTACATCAACAAAAGTATATATTGCAGCTGATACTTGTAATGAATATACTGAAACTGGCATTTCTTTCTTAATGGTTAATAAATGGGTTTTTTTTTATTTTGTTTTATGCTTAAAGGGGCCCTGCGACACCCTTTAACTTATATATTAGATGACCTTTTTATTGGACTATGCCTCATGAGTATTCTGCTACGAAAATTCATCAAGTATTAAAGAAGTTATCTCACAGGCCGTGCACTATCTCTCCTTTTGCTGCCTTGAGGATTAAGCATTGATGTCTTGGATCATTCACTTTTGGCGGGAAGTAAAGCGCATATGCCAAGCTAAGCAGAGCCCAGTGGTTCGTTTCCAGGAATGAGAATGCTACTGCCTAGGACGCCATGATGCTTGGTTCATTTTGTAATGCTATCTGCCATGGTGCCCGACACCTTCGCTGAGCGATCATGTTAGCCCAGATGAGTTTCAATCAATGTCCTTTTTTCCCTTTGAAACTGTTGGCCGCTACTTACGGTTGAGACATGCGAAGCACCAGGCCAGAGGCACCCCGTGGGTGGCCGTGGTATCTAAACGATGTGGCATGTGGGCTCTGAGAAAATTCGAAGGCATGTGCCTGCTTGCTGCATAGTCAAAACAACATTGCAAAGCAGAGATCAACCAATTCTTGGCTAAGTTTTGAAGCAAAATTGTAGGTGCAATATCTGGCTTGCATGTTCACAGTAGCCTTCACGGCATACTGACGTTTTCTGACTGTGTTAAAAAAGTGATGCCGGGCTCATTGAATCATGTGTCTAGGAGCCCATTAATTATGGAAAAATTTTAAAGGCATTGTTACTTTTCAGATGTATTGACTCATGGTTAACATAAATTTTTATGGATTTATGTCGTTTAATAAGTGTTCGTTCCCACTGACATTTTCTCGGCAATTCTGCATTTACACCACACTACGTGGAGTGTCATTTTATGCTACAGTTGCATTGCTACTAAAACTCTGCAAATTGTCTTTGCAAATTGTGGGCAAACTCTGCAAATTGGCCATGTAATGTTAAATTTTTATCCAAATTGCCAGCAAACCTTATGTTCATAAAGTTGTTCTAGAATGGCAATTTGCACTTAGTGGCATTCACTACTAGCATGTGACAGTAATCCAGTTTCATTTGAGTTCGCTATTTTCAGAATGGGCGACTCATGCAGCCATATTTCTCAAACTACTGATGCAGAAATGCAGACTGTCAGATTAAAAGAGTGGAATTCTCTCTTTCAGGCACAATTATAAAGGCAGTGCAACCGCGGCCAAAAGATTTGCAGAATGGGCCCGAGTCAAACATGACAGCACAGCAGCACTCATTGCTGCTACAATACAAGACAGTTATCAGAGATCAGGTAAGCCGAGGCAGGAATGTAAACTCGTGTATGACTGTACACTTGAGTCTGGATTATAGTAGCGAGGCCATCTGACCTATACACAACTTTCTCTTCCATCTCATTTTGTGGCATTCTCGTTTTAGGGTGTAACCTTTCCCCTTCTACTACTTGACCATTATTGTTGTTTACTTAGCGTGCATACTGTTGCACTCACTTTGAGCTGCAGCATGTGTGCATTGGCTGGTCCAATGCTGTCAACAGCAAAGTGTTCTGCCATTTTAGAAGTGCGTGCACCCTCTGCTTTCAGTTCTCTTGTTTTCTTTGCATAGCAATTGCCTGTCTAGTGGTTATTGCCATGTTAAAAAAAAAAAAGGAGGGGGGGGGGGGGAGGAGAGGCTGAGCCTCTTTGCAAGGCTGCGGACAGTGGTGCACCATAACGAAGCACATGATTACGAGTGCTTCATCACTTTGCGAAGAAAGCAGAGGAAGAACCAGGGTATGTGTGTAGTGTAAATGTCCCAACTCTCCCGGCTTTTTCCTTGAGAGCAATTGCTTGACCACAGCTGGCATTTCGCCACATTTGTGGAATGTGATAACTCCCAGTTTCTCATGCTTCCCTGCTACATTGTTTGGTTAAGGAAGCTGTATGAGGCCTGCAGCCACACATTTTTTTTCTCTCTACTCTCCCTTTTTCTTCTTTTTACAACAACAACAAAAGCTTGTTAATTTGAACTGTGTTAATTCAAACTTGCAGTTATTTTGAACCGACACCCTGGTCTTGGTGCAGCCCTATGAAGTAAAACTCCCAATAATTTGAACATGTCAGTATCCATAAAGGTTAATTCAAACTGGGAGCCCCTGGTTTTCATCACACCTTGTATAAGTCTGCCTAGGGTGATCACTATGTATTGTGAAACGAACCAAAACTAAAGTTACTAAGGATGTAAAACATGAAAACAGCAGCATTTCACACCAGATAAGGATTCGGATGATGTGCTGGACAAGCTGCAAATGATGCTCATGGAGTTGTGACAGAAGAATTGCAAGCAAATGCAAATGATTGATTGCTTTTAATTTTGATTGTGTTAACTCTGCCACGAAAATAAATGTTTTTTCGAGCATAATTAGCATCGTAAATTTCTTATTAAGTCTCACTCCTCATATGAATGCATGTCTTTCTGTGATATCACTGACTGATCAATTCCATTCCCTATTAGCGAAAACTTCACTTATAAAATCACCTGTCATAAATGTGTAATAGTGCCTAGTTCATGATAACGATTCTAGAGATAGCTTCCTTGGGTTCTTCCAGCACACTGTGATGCGATGTCTGTTCATTCTAGTGGCCACCCGCTAATTTTAACTCTGATTTGATCATTCAAAAATTTTATAGTTCCCTTCAAGTTTTAATTGATGAGCTTTTACCGTAGTATGGGAAGGAACACTAAATTAGTACTGGATTTTGACTGCCTAGCAGTAATTGTCCGAGTTTCAGCTCCAAACTGTGTACAACCAAAATGGCTTATCATGGCGTGAGTGAAGGTTGCTAATCATGTCTTTTCCCCTTGGCTATGAGCCTAGATTGCACAGACTTTGTTCTAAGCATGCTCTGCTTCTTTATTTTCACGAAGATAAAGTGGGTAAGTGTGCTTTAGAATAAAATGGCTTTTGCAGCATGGTGTTGCATACTGTTCTGACCCCACTTAGAAGTGTGAAATTACATTTTCAGCTTGTTTCATGCTTGAGACAATGGCTTCCTTAATTTTCCTTGTACCGAGTATTAAATCCGATATTCTCGAAATTTGTTTGAATTCGTATTGCAACACAACTGGTACTGCTGGATATCATCCTGAAGGTATTCAATTTTTGTTTCTATTGCTACTAGAAGGCTGTTGCACAGGTGGAATCACATATTTACTATATACTTATTATGCCATTTACAGCATATATATATTAGTCCATTTTATAGTGTCATGTGGCATCTACCGTTTAGAATTCCTTTACCCATTGGAAAAATGCTTCATTAAAAACTCGTTGCCAAATATCATGGCACTCATTGACCATATATGGCCCTTGTGCCAATTACACTGAATGTAGATTTGCCTATCCTTCCTTCTAGATCTTACTCTGATAAGTCTGCAGGGTCAGATATCTTGTTTAGTCACATGGCCTCATAAACGTTGCTTATTAAATGCTATTTCCCCTGTTTCTTTCATGCATACTAGTTGCTTACTATTTTCTCTACATCATTGACCAGGCTCATGTTGTTTTCAGGATGAAAGAATCAAATCCATGACCTCGGAGCTGGAGACACTGCGGAGAGATCATCAGGAAAGTACCCGTGAGCTCAAGGAAATGGTGGAAACAGTGCAACAACTGAAGGACCAAAATGCTCTTCTTAAAGCACAAAGAGGTTAGGGGATACGCAGCCCCTGCATACTTGTGGGCGTATATAGCTAGCTGCTTTGTCATGCATCTGTGATTTGGAGTGGACACATTGTACCCCGCAGGGGCGCCTGTGTAAGCAGGCGTTTAGTGTGTAGCGACACCACGGACCTGAGCTAACGGGGGGGTTTTGACTTCCTCCTACGCCTAGCTGTGCGTGGCTGGGGAAAAGGGGATCCTGGGGGTTGAGCCAACGCCGGGTGATTGGACCTTTAAGGCCCCCCAGCAGAGGCAACACACCCCTTTGGCGCCGGCTTCACGTAGACGGCACCCCTGAGCTGACCCACCCAGGGGAAATCGGCAGTCGCCTTTTCCTGTCTCTCTCTCCCTCTTGATCTTCGTCTTTTCTCTTTTCCAATCTTTCCTGTCATCTCCTCACTTCTGGTTACTTCCATTTTCCAGGCGGCAAGGATTAACCTTGTGTATGCGCCCTCTCTTGGTCACATATTATTGGGTTATAGTGGTTTTGTACAGCTGGCGCTGGCATGCCTTGTGCTGTCGCGTCCCCATGTTGGGCTCGATGATGGGCGGCTGGCATGGCTGCCGAATTTATATATACTTTATGGCCTCTTTTTCATTTCCTAAGCTGTCTGATCGCCCTCCTACTAAGAGGGAGCGCACCGAAGCAACACTGAATGTATTTATAAAGCCGAAAGAAATTTTTTCGCGCTTCCATGTGATACACTGTGAAATGCAAGAAAAGAACGCAAGAACCATTGCTCCGTTTGTCGTTTCTAAATGCCTCACCAATACACTAGGTTCAGGATATCAGGCTACACGTATGGCTAGCGGGGACCTTCTTCATGAAGTCCAAACCAAGACCCACTATGAAAACCTGACAAAACTCACCTCTTTTGGAACAACACCTGTATCTATCACACCACACCGCTCCCTGAACAGTTCCCGAGGCGTAGTGTCTGATCAAGACCTAATTAACCTGACAGAGAGTGAGCTACTTGAGGGCTGGAACGAACAGCATGTAACACATGTACACAGAATTAAGATTAGGCGTGATAACAAAGAAACCCCTACAAAGCACCTCATTCTTACATTTTGCACAAGCACACTTCCAGAATTTATCGAAACAGGGTCCTTGAAGTTAAAGGTACGACCCTACATCCCCAACCCCCGACGTTGTTTTAAGTGCCAGCGATTTGGCCAAGGTTCTCAGAGCTGCCGCGGCCGTCAAACCTGTGCAAAGTGTAGTTCGCACGAACATGCCACAGACAATTGTGAAGAAACCACAACACACTGCGTGAACTGCGATGGTGGACACCCAGCTTACTCTCGCACATGCCCTACACGGAAACATGAAAAAGAAGTACTCACACTGAAAGTAAATGAAAGCATCTCGTTTAGGGAGGTGCGCAAGCATCTACTAATGCAGGGACCTTTGTTCGCGGAGGTGGCACGAAAGGGGGCAGTGCCACTAAAATCCGCGGCGCCCGCACGTACCACACAAAGTGGACGAGCGGCAGCGCCATTCAACCCCTCAGCAGAAGTAGCACAGGCTCTTCCGCCACCAAAAGGCTTGCAGGCCTCCGGACCTGAAGCCCCAGGGCCTTCTGTCTCCATGAATAGCCCTAAGACCTCCGTGCCTTCACGCGTGAACCGCGAGCGAGCATTCAGCACCTCGTCCGAGGTTATGGACACAACAGCAAGTCCAACGGTGTCTTCGGCACCGAAGGACAGGCGCGGCTCTTTGGAGCGCGCCAGAAAATTAAAAACCATCATTACGGGGCCTGACAAGGCTTCTTGACTTGACGGAATACTTCTTTAGTACACACAGCACTCATTTACAATCAAAATGGATACACAAATAATACAATGGAACGTCGGAGGGCTGCTTAGAAACCTCGACGATATCCAGGAACTTTTACACAAACATTCCCCAAAAGTGCTGTGTGTACAAGAAACACACTTAAATTCCAAAAACACCAATTTTCTACATCATTATGTAATATTCAGAAAGGACCGCAATGATGCTGTAGCGTCATCTGGTGGTGTGGCCATTATAGTTGATCAGGGCGTAGCATGTACACATCTACCACTACAAACATCCCTCAAAGCAGTGGCTGTTCGAGCAGTTCTTTTGAACAAACTTGTCACCTTCTGCTCTCTTTACATACTCCACAGTACCGTCTCGAAAAACTCGATTTCCAGTCACTGATACATGAACTACCGGAACCTTATGTGGTCCTTGGGGACTTGAATGCACATAATGGTCTATGGGGCGACTCTCGTTGCGATGCACGAGGTCGTCTAATCGAACAGTTCCTCTTTTCTTCAGGTGCGTGTCTGTTGAATAGGAAAAAGCCAACATACTTTAGCCTCGCCAACAAAACCTACTCATGTATAGATCTCAGCATTGTGTCCCCATCGCTTGTACCCCTACTTCAATGGAAAGTGATCAACAATCCTTTCGGAAGTGATCACTTTCCGATCATTCTAAATACACCACTAGAAAAAGGTCCTCCATATGTTCCCAGATGGCAGACAGACTAAGCGGACTGGGCACAGTTTCACAACACTACTCGTTTAAGTTGGACCGACATATGTAGGTTAAACATTGATGAAGCTGTGCAGTACTTCACTGCTTTTCTTACTGATGCAGCAGCCAAGTGCATACCGCAAACATCTGGTATGCCGGGCAAGCGACGCGTCCCATGGTGGAACACTGAGTGTCGGAATGCACGAAAAGAACAGAACAGGGCATAGAGGTTGCTTCAGAATTCATCGACAGCCGAAAATCTTGACAGATTTAAGAAAATAAAGTCTCAAGGCAGGAGAACGCGTCGGCAAACCAGAAGAGAAAGCTGGCCCAAGCTTTTATCAGGGATAAATTCATATACACAAGAGGCTAAAGTCTGGAACATGGTTGGTAGAGTAGCAGGAAGACAAGTACACTCACTCCCACTCGTAAACACACAGGGTGACAGCCTGGAAGATCAGGCAAACTTCCTCGGTGCACACTACGAGCAGGTGTCTAGCTCGTCACACTATACTGAAGCTTTCCAAAGATACAAAGGAAGGATAGAAAAGCAGAAACTAGAATACAAGTGCACAAATTACGAGGCATACAACCAACCTTTCAACTTAGCTGAGCTACAAACATCACTAAACTCCTGCAGTAATTCTGCCCCAGGCTACGACCATGTCACGTATAAAATGTTGAAAAACCTGCCGCTCAAAACGCGAAAAACTTTACTCTCCCTGTACAATGCTCTCTGGCTTTCTGGCACCATCCCTGCTTCCAGGAAAGAGGCTATTGTTATCCCTATTTTGAAACAGGGCAAGGACCCTTCCTCTGTTTCGAGTTATAGGCCCATTGCACTTACAAGCTGCCTTTGTAAACTTTGAGAAGATGATAAACCGC